>NC_057800.1:326010942-326310942 GCF_018294505.1 Triticum aestivum
CCCCTGCTCCCTCCTCCCTCCCTTATCTCTCCTCACTCTCTTCTTGCATAGAGTAGATTTTTTTAGTAAATTAGTAAAAAAATCAAACTAGCTAGGTTAACTAGGTTGGCTAGCTAGGTTAACTAGTTTAATTAGGTTGATTATCTAGGTTAACTAGCTAGGTTAACTAGCTATGTTAAATAACTAGGTTATTTATAGGAAGTGCTTAATTGAACTAGTTTATTTATAGCAAGTGCTTAATAGAACTAGTTTATTTATAGTAAGTGCTTAATAGAATTAGTTTATTTATAGTAAGTGCTTAATAGAATTAGTTTATTTATAGTAAGTGGTTAATATATTTTGTTTACGCAGAAATCAAGTTTGCCCCTGCCACATCCCCGCAGTCCTCCCCATCGTTGACCCCTTAAGACCTCTAGGTGAGAATAGCCAGATGATAATGTGTTGTAAATGTTGATGATGAAAATGGTAGTGCTATATAGTTGCCATGTCATTGATATCGATGATGATGCATTCTGAATATAGAGGATGGCTTGGTGTTTTTTTTGCAATGTGCCTCCGAGTGGCCTGTATTTTGCCGGAATGTTGATTCGTTTCCATCCTGGCAAATTTCAGGCGCTTGATACGTCTTGTCTTTAGCAAAGGTCATGCCAAAAAAATTCATGAGTTTTAGCATGACTTGTGCTACAATGTAGGGCATATCGAGTGCTTGTGGTTTGCCAGAACGGGAATTCAATGATATTTCGGCAAACCATAGGGCATTTTTCTATGTCATTGCTCGATATATGGAACGGGTTGACTTTAGGTCTGTTTCGGCTCCTTGTGTGTCTTTCAGTGAGGTAGAGTGTCCACCATATATATATTTGAGAGAGGAAGAATGCTGACTGTTGTCGTGGGGGTCGCTTTTCCTTCTTCTCTTTGTGCTAGAACTTTGTTACGCACTAGGGGAAGAAGGAGTAGCGACCATCATTGACGGTCGAAATGGTGAGGGAGTGTCCACCATACATGAGAGAAGAAGAACACTGACTGTTGTCATGGGGGTCGCTTCTCCTTCTTTTCCTTGTGCTAGATATTTGTAATGCACTAGGGAAAGGAGGAGTAACGACCATCACCGACGGTCACAATATCAGAGAGGGAGTGCCCACCATATACGTGAGATGAGAGTTTAGGAAGGAAGACTCGACAGACCTAAAGTCAACCTGTTGCATATTGAGTAATAGTGATCTATGTGTTGAGCTTCCTGGTAGTTGCCTTCGATCGATTTTCAATTAATGTTTCAACTATGAACATAGGAAATGTCTGACGACGAAAAGGAATTCATGATGTGTGAATACTGCGAAGATGAGCGCGGCCTATGCGACAGGCCTCACCTAGTTGGTGGTAGGCGCTTTAGCATCAAGCTGGATCAGACCTTCGAAGTGGATACAGTAAGTCACAACGACAAGTCTTTTTTCGTAATTAAGCATGACTTCTGCTTCTTTTGCTTCAAGTTATAATTTTAATTTTTAATTATTCTACTGGCATATCCCCTGCCATGCAAGAATTTATGTCTTGGATAAGATTAGTTTCAGTACTATGGAAAGTATGGAGGTAAAGAGAGTTCACTTGAGGACCGAGCATGGTTATACTTTTGGCGTAAAATTATACAATGCAGACACCTACACCTTTTTTGAATGCAAAAATTGGAGAGCACTATGCAAGTCTTATGCATTTGAGCCAAATATGCTTATCACCTTTGATATTCGTCCGAAAGATGATATTGAAGGTAACATCGACATCTGGGGCGATGTGCAGATGCCTCCAGTTCTACCATTGTGTGAGTTTCTCAACCATATTTATTAAGTAATTTATATTGTTTATTTACAAATAGTTGACAACTAATTTCTATTGACAGCTTATTTCCATTCAAGCAAACCTGTCCGGCACTTGGTAGACAACACCTACTACTGTCCTGGGGCTGAACTAAACTGTGAGGATATAGGTCACTATGTTTCATGGCTTGAGGATCTTGATACTGTCAAGACAGGTTATTTTCCGGACTTCGAGATATTAGTACTCAAAACGTGCGACCACTAGTGTGCGTATTGAACTAAGGTCACTTCTATTTAGCAAAGATGGTAAGATTTTACTATTTTTCCTCAGTGCATCTTTTGCATACATTATTTTTAAGCTAAACTGCATTGCTAAGTATGTTACTACGATGTTCTTCAACAGGGACTCCTGATGATAGTTGTGCCTCATTGGATTGAGGCTAAAGGTCGCATGAAAATGGTTAGCTTATGGCCAAGACATCCTACATTGCATATGAGTGCATTCAAGATTTCTCGAAGCGAGCAAGTCTTAATAGTCAAAGACTGGAGGAAAATTGTGAAGGATCACAATAGAGAAGTACTAGGGGGCAGCAATCAGAAGCGCGACCCACAATTAGGAGACAGGTTCATCTGCATGCTCCAGTATGATGAAGCAGGAGTGCTACACATGTTCTATGCTATTTTACCTGAGAGAGAGAGAGAGAGAGAGCAGTAGGAGTGATTAGCTAGCTAGAATGAGTTTGAAGATGATGATGTGCTACACTATGACTATGATGATTAAATAGCTAGTGTTGGTGGTAATGACTATGATGATTATTATTAGCTAGTGTTGGTGGTGATTAGATAGCTACACTATGACTATGATGATTAAACAGTGTTGGCGGCAATGACTATGATGATTATTAGCTAGTGTTGTTGGTGATGATATGATGCAAGAGCTTTTATATTAATATGATGATGATGTTGATCATGATTATCATGATGATTTGTTATTATGATCATGATTAGTTATTATCCCATAGGTGGAAGGAATGCGGATTAGATTCATGTGGATGGATCAAAAGTGACCAGAAGTTGAAATTAGTAGGATTGCCGTCCTAATTCAACTTTTGATTCGTCCAAATGAATCTAATCCATGTTTCTTCGTCACAATGATATATTAATTCATCATGGACATAATGATATAACAACCTCTTAATTGGTACTGTATCAAAATTTGTAGAACGGCGTATAAATACACTAAAAATGAAAAAAAAATGAAAAATAGAATAGTGGTAGCGCGGGGCACAAAAAATGCTACTACTAGTTAGATTAGCAGTAGTGCTTGTATGGATAGTGCTACTGCTAAGTAGCTATAACAGTAGCGCGGGTAGGAACACGCTATTGCTAAGTGATAGCTATAGCGCCTTATCAGTAGCGCGGCCGCACTACTGCTAGGCTTTGCCCTAGTAGTGCATGTTTCTTTGATAGAATTGGCAAGGTTCCTGTCCCTGTGAGAGAGAATTGGTTCACGTGACAAGGACAAGGTACTCTGGAAAATTTAATTCAATAATGCTTGGATTGTTTGCATGAATCTGGTAGAAAATACTGCTTGAATTGCTTGCATGAATTTGGCAGCAAGAGTATACTATTAAGTGCAACAATACTGTAAATAGCAGCAGCAATTTGCATGAGTAGGAATTTGCATAATTTGCATATGGAGTACACTATCAGCTGTAGGGAATTCAAAATGCCAAAGAAGTTACACTTGTAGTCAACACTCAGCAAATGGCAATAAGCCAATAAACTTTCCATGAAAGAAATCATCCATGCATACTGTCAAATGAGTGTGAATCTATACTCCACATGTAGCTCCAGCTCCTAGGAGTAAAGTAGAGTAACATGGTTACCTGTAGCTCCAACTCCAAACTCTTGAACTCCAGCTCCAAAATTAACTTTGTTAATGTCAATTCTACAACAGAGAAGATGGTTCTCCCAGATCTGAACTACACTCCACCTGGACAAGAAGAAGAAGAAGATGTAAATATGCAAGATGAAGATATGAATATGCAAGATGAACAAGAAGAAGAACAAATGCAAGTAGAAGCATAAGGTATACTTCATGTTAACTGAATTTAGTTAAGTAAAATCACTTTGCTGAATTTAGATGCACCTAGTTGCATTTAAATTCAGCAAAGTGATTTTACAAGCACTTTGTTGAATATATATGCAACTAGGTGCATTTAAATTCATCTAAGTGCCTTTAAAAGCACTTTGCTGAATTTAAATGCAGTGTGCAGCTATTGGGCTTTGCCCATGGATTCCCACTTCGCCCCTACTTACCCCTTCACGCCTTGGGCCTATATATACCCTCCTTCCTCCTCCATTTAGAGATAACTAAGATTAGGTCTGGACATTAAAGGTTAGCTCATGTATCCCCCTTGTGGCATTCCTCTTGAGAGAGGGACACTCCATTGGAGTTCAAGACCTCCATCGGAGAAGATCCTTTGGGATTCAAGACCACTTCTTAGGGAAGACCCTCACATGGATTCAAGACCCATCTCTCCATGAGATCTGGATGAACTACCCTTGTATCTTTATTTCCCTTATTGTTCTGGGATCTTGATGCATCCCGTATATTGCTTTGCGATTTGAGGAGTACTTGGTGTTAATCTTGTCCAATAGAGTGTTTCACTGATAATCCACAAGTATAGGGGATCAATTGTTGCTTTTTCGATAAATAAGAGTGTCGAACCCAACAAGGAGCTAAAGGTAGAATTAATATTCCCTTCAAGTTCTATCGACCACCAATATAACTCTACGCACACTTAACGTTTACTTTACCTAGAACAAGTATGAAACTAGAAGTACTTTGTAGCTGTAAATGGATAAGTTTGCAAGATAATAATGAATGTGAAAATAAAATTTAGGTGATGTTTTACTAAAAGTACAATTAGGTTAGTATAGCGAGTGTGGAAAAGTGGTGATAGGATTTGTGGAATTGTCCATAAACAATTGGCTAAGTTACCAGACCGATAGCAAGTTTTTATGTGGGAGAGGCCACAGCTAGCACGTCATCCCTTATTTGGAATTCTATGCACTTATGATTGGAACTATTACCAAGCATCCGCAACTACTAAAGCTCATTAAGGTAAAACTTAACCATAGCATTAAGATATATTTGTCCCTCTTTGATCCCTATGAGTCAATTTATATGGTAGGAAGAAGGGTATGTCACTCTTCCCCTCCAATGCATAGTCCTATCAACATACAACTAACCCTACGGTGTGATCCACACGCGCTGTGACGCCCCAAGACCGGAGCTTCAGATGCCTTCCATGTCTTGTGTGTCAGCCGTGTTATTTATTTGTTTGGTTCGTTGCATTCATCTTTGCATCATGTGCATTGCATCATGTCATCATGTCTTTAATTTTTCCAGCTCAACTAAATAAATCATATGGATCCTCGGTCCATTTAAACCGAGGGAATTCACGTGGTGATTCTCTTTACAACATATACCCCAATATTAGGGAGCTATAATAAATATTCCACTATTTTGGAATTCACCTTAACACACTTGAAAAATCCCAATGCCTTTGTTATCACAACTCTTGGTATCTAACTTTGTCATATATCCTTTCATCATATTCCGGAGCTCCACCAAAAATCCGAACATTTTTGGACACTTCTAAAAACCAAGTCCTGGTTCAAACCCATTTGAATTAAATTCAAATGAGTTTGAATTACATCTTTCATCTTGCCTCTCCTATTTTTCGTGGACCGTGCACATTTTTGCGAGTCCAGGAAAATTATCCCCGTGCCCGAACTCTTTCTCTAACCTTTCTTTTCTTCCCTTTTTCTTTCTCTTTATTCTTTTTCTATTTTGAAAAGAGTAAGAGAGAGAGAAGGAGCCCAACAGCCAGCAGGCCTCCTGGCCTTTTCCCTCTCCCCACCTAAGTGGCCTAAGGCCCAGCCGCCGGCCTCTAAGACCCATCTGCACCAAAGGTTAGCCCGGCCTTCTCCCTTGCTAACCCTAACATCGACCGAACCCCACTCCCCTCATTCTCTCATTCCCTCCCGCAACACCGCACACTATCCCCATCTCATCGATCCCCTCGTTCTCCTCCTGAACCGCAGTCTTTGCCCGACCCCCACTCCTCCCTCACTCCCTCGTCCTCCTCGACATCGCCATCCTCCCAGCACCACGAGCCTGCTCCGCCAGCACACGCAGAGGAGCAGGGCCCTTGTGCCATGCACCTCGTCCGCCCCTGCTCCCGGACCTCCTCGACGCTGGCCTCTCCCTTCCTCCCCTCATTGCTTCTCTCCAGCGCGTCGCCCCGCGCCCACGGCCCCGCTGCCAACTCTCCTCGCCGAAGGAGCACTGGGAGGAGTGGAGCACCGCCCGTCGCCATCAACTCCTTTGGCCACCGTGTCCTCCCTCTCCTCTGTGGCCGCGCGCTGCCCAGTACCTCCTTCTCCAGCTAGCCCGCGCCCGCCTCCTGCTCGCCTGGCCATGGCGCGCTCCCGACCAAGCGCCACTCCACCTTCGGCATGCCCCTGCTCCCTTCTCCTCCTCGCTGCTGCTCTGCTCCGCACCAGCCAAGTACCGTTGCCTGCCGCCCACCCAAGCTCCACCACCGGTCGCCTCATCATCCAGGTTCCACTGCCCCGTGCCATTCCCGGTGGATCCACCTCAAGTTCATCGCAGGAGCTCCGCATTGGCCTCTCCTTCCCCGCGACCAGTACCCATGAACTCCGCTGGTAAGCCACCGCCACAGTCGCCCGGCGCCCGTTCTCCCCTTTCATCGGTGCCTTGTTGCACTACCTTGGTTGTGGCATGCGCTGGCAGTTTTGACGTTGCCAAGACCATCGGACCAGGACTGCCTCCGTGTTTTCTTTCACCAAGTACCACGACGTACGGCACTCGAACGACCACCACAACGGTGCCAAGTTCCACCACCAACGACTGTTTTGGATACGCCAAGAACCGGATCACCAAGTACCACGACGTCAAGTACCCCTACACATGGATACACTAAGTGTGCGACTACACCCGACGAGGCAACAAGTACCTCTAACATCGACCCTTGAAGGCACTGTGGACGTCAAGTTCCTCACCATGTACCACTACCATCGCTGAAGGCTGTTGAGCGAACCACTATCGTTGACGTGTACGACTACTTTGTGAACATGCACCCGACGAACCCGGAGACCTATGTTGCGCCAAGTACCCCCTCGTTGATCCAAACATCTATAGGAAAACGTGTACTGTCGGTGTCAAAACCAGCGGATCTCGGGTAGGGGGTCCCGAACTGTGCGTCTAGGCAGATGGTAACAGGAGGCGGGGGACACGATGTTTACCCAGGTTCGGGCCCTCTTGATGGAGGTAATACCCTACGTCCTGCTTGATTGTTCTTGATAATATGAGTAGTACAAGAGTTGATCTACCACGAGATCGAAGAGGCTAAACCCTAGAAGCTAGCCTATGGTATGATTGTGTGTTGTTGGTCCTACGGACTAAACCCTCCGGTTTATATAGACACCGGAGGGGGCTAGGGTTACACATAGTCAGTTACAAGGAAGGAGATCTACATATCCGTACTGCCAAGCTTGCCTTCCACGCCAAGGAGAGTCCCATCCGGACACGGGACGAAGTCTTCAATCTTGTATCTTCATAGTCCAATAGTCCGGCCAAAGAATATAGTCTGGCTGTCCGGATACCCCCTAATCCAGGACTCCCTCAGTAGCCCCCGAACCAGGCTTCAATGACGATGAGTCCGGCGCGCAGATTGTCTTTGGCATTGCAAGGCGGGTTCTTCTTCAAACTCTGAGTACCTGTTAAATAGTGTCCGACTTCTCCTAAATGTTGCGCTTCTTGGCTTCTGCTCCCAATAATGGCCATCTTCCATGTGTCAAGCGAATGTGAGGAGCCAGGGTGTTTTTACATTTACCACCCCATCTACGTGAATGAACTGTCTATTAAAGAGACGAGGATCCTCAGATCCAAACCACACCATCCTCCCTCAGCGAGCATTCATCGGAGCGCGCCCGAAAATATCCATCCCAACATGGCTAGCCAGTGCAGCTCCTCCTCTCGCTCCCGCAGCCCCAAGCCCAGAGACTGGGAGAAGTGTTCCGTCCTGCACAGCCAATTAGTGAAGCTACAGACCTAGGGATTCCTCCCTCCAGCATATATGGTCCCGGTTCGAGCCGGGCTCGCCACCTATAATGGCGGGGAGCAAGCGGAGAGCTTTCCCAACCCCTCTAAGGGAGAGCGGGTATGCCTTGTCCCTTATTTGTTAAGGGGACTCAAATTTCCAATCCATCCATTTCTCCGAGGGCTCTTGGAGTTCTACGGCCTCCAGTTGCACAACCTCACCCCTGCCTCCATACAGCACATTACTGGTTACGTAGCCCTTTGCGAGCTGTTTCTGGGTTGCGAAGCTCATTTCGCGATGTGGAAGAAGTTGTTCTGCCTTGTGCCCCGTACACAGAGGGGATCAATATATCAAGTGGGCGGAGCCGAAGTATGGCGCATCGCCGGGACCGGATACCTATCCGGTACCCCGAAGAAGACGTCCGAGGACTGGCCTTCGGAGTGGTTTTATATGGAGGATGTTCCTCTCCTAGATCCTATCCAGATTGGTCTTCCTGAGTTCGACAACGCCCCTTTGAAGAAACGCCTAAGCTGGCGCCCACGGAGCCCACGGGAGGAAGATGATAGAGACGTATTTTATCTGATGGGCCGGATAAAGCTGCTGGCCAAATCAGGACTGACCATAACCAAGGTTATGGCAATATGCATTATGCGGGGGGTGCAGCCACTTCAATATCAAGGCCACCCCATGTGGCACTTCAATGGGGAAGATGATGCCACTCGCTACGGGCGCAAGGGACCCGACTCAGTTGCTATTCTAGCAAAAATTCTATCCGATCTGTATAAGGGGGAAGAAGAGGAGTTCCTCCGCATCAAGCCACGGGATGGATTCTCCATGAACAACCCTCAAAGCTGGGTGAGCTTCCGCTCTTTTTACTTCCATCCTACCCTTGTTTTCGTGATAAATATTTACCTTGTCGTTTCATCGCAGGAACTGCGTAAGGAGGTAGGGGAGATCAATAGCCCACCTCCACAACCGGAGGATCCTGAATGGGTCCTCGACCCCGGCCTCAAAGAGGATCCGGACATATTCGTGGAGCTAATTGATAGGATTTTCTATCAGCTAAGCTATGATGACGCCATGGTGGCCATTATAGCCGACTACCCTGGGCTACTCCCAGCCTCGCAGGTAAATGAGACCGGAGTCCCAACCTTTGAAAAGGATTTCCTTTTATGCACTTCACCTACCGTATACAAACGGTGTTTTATAGGGAAGGCCCTCGGGACGCCATGCCGAGCCCGCGGCGACTCGCCAACAAGGGGTTTCAAAGCCGGACAGGCTAAAAAGGAAGGCGGTTCGGACGGAGACGCCGGCGCAGAGGTATGATGCAACACCTCACTCCGTGGTTGTCATCTTTAAAAACATAATAACACCCGTGTTTCCTAGAAGGAAGAACGCTCGCCGGACAATATCCGGAGAGGTCGCCGATCACACCTCTACCAGTCGGGCTCCAGGGCCGGACACAGAGGCGGAAGCTAACACGAGGCACATGCCGGATACTCCTTCTACAGAGGATGCGGATAAGATATCCGCTACGAATTTCGAAGTAGAGAGCGCCATGAATCACAGGCGTCACCGAGCCGTACCCCGTGATGCTTGTTTCTCCCAAGAGGCGTTTGATGCATTCAACTCGGGAGATGCGTACATACGTGCTGCTCAAAATGGTCTAGCCAGAGCCACGGACCAGTATGTAAAGGATGTACGGGTAAAAAAATTGATGAGTATATATATCAGTAGCCCCTGAGACTTGAAACAGTTGGCACAACTGATTTAAGGATCATTTATTGTGCAGGTTCTTACAGAGAAGAATACTCAACTGTCACAGGAGCTGGAGGAATGCGAGACCCAACTTCGGGCCGCCGTTGCCGGATTGAAGGAACCAGAAAAGTCCCCAGCTGGTAACATTTGTTTCAAAGAATGATAGGTACCATATAGTGTGCGGCATGGCTGCAGATCTAACAATAGATATTGCAGATGACTCTGGAGAGAATCCGGAGGACCAGCATGTCGTACGACAGCTAAAGGATGGCGAACGCATGCTGACTAAGGTCATGCGGGAGAAAAACAATCTCCAAGACGCCAACACCAAGCTGAGCGTGGAACTGAAAGATGTTCGAGCCCAGCTTGCGGACTCCGTGAAGGAGAATAAGCGGCTTTGACGCGGCATTTTCAGTAAGTGCTTGAACGAACCCTTAAAAGAGTGCGGCGGAGAAGCCGACTAACAGAGTTATGTCTGTAGGTATGCTGACGGGTCGTCCCGTGGAGGAGATGCCCGGGTCTGCGGGTGATCTTCTACCCGAGCTCTCACAACTGCACGAACAAGTTCGGCAGGTGATGCAAGGTATTGCCCAGGCCTTGTGGCCATCTGTCTCCCTGCCAACAGACATTGGAGAGCTTGCGGAGAAGCTCAAGGGAGCACGGCGGTGCTTCTGATTATGGAAGATATCGGCCTGCCGTCAAGGTACCAGGAAAGCCTGGGCCATGGTGAAGACGCGGTATACCAAGGCTGACCCAAACCACATGGCCAAGGTCGGACCTGTGGGGCCCGATGGGAAAGAGATCCCTGTTAGCTTAGTGTATGGGCAAGTAGAATTAGCCACAAAGTATTCCCAACAGGATTGTAGGCTAGACAGCCTGTTGGATGGTACAGAAGAGGAATTTAGTTAGTCTACATGACTATTAATTAAAGTGACATGTATAATGCGTTCTAGCCGGATTGTAAATCAGTTGTCATGGCGGACCTTTTCGCTTCAATCTCGGGACCCGATAGTCTGGAGTGTATCTGAATACCCGCTCAGTTATATAAGAACTAGGGTATGTGTGGAAACCAGGTGTAGGGGTCATTAGTGCTTGAACAGACATGTACCCAACTAGTTATGTTATATTACATGGGTAGTAAGAAACATCTTCCAGGAAGAATAGTTCCGTTAAGGGTTCCTTTCCGTGGGTACGCATGCCCTAAAGTGCATGTCCGGATTGCGAGAGGAGACGCAGGCAAAAACATCTGGGGGCACATATGGAAAATAAATAAAAATCATCTTTTGTTCACTGACCGAATATTCCCTTAAGAACGCTAGCTTTCGGCTTCACCCAGTCTAAGGTACACATCCGGCTGACCCGGCAGTAACAATCACAGAGGTGCTCCCCCTTATGCCCTAGCCGAATTAACGAGAACGTAGGGCATAAATACAAGAGCCGAGCAACCCAGCTTGGCCAAAACTTAAGTCATGTCGATGCATATAATGGCGAAGAAAAGGTACATACGGAAGAATAACACATGTGCGGGGCATGAAGCCCAGATAAATAATTAAGCTTCTATGTAAGAAGCCCCCGAGTATAATGAGCGCGGTTAGTGCGTCAATAGTGTGCAAGCAAGGCACAAGTTGGCCCTTGAAGGCCTTGAGAAAGAATAAAAGAAATAAAGAGAAAAAAGATAGATAATGTATATGCAAAAAATGGACAAAGGAAGGAGACGAACATAGAGTCTGGCACTAGGCATAGAATCTTCGGAGCCTGGTTGCGTTCCATGTCGGCTCAAGTCGATTATTCGATGCATCCCGCAGACGGTACGCTCCACCGGTCAGAACTTGGTCAATAATGAAGGGACCTTCCCATTTGGGCTCGAGCTTGGTCTTTTTCTTCTCCGGGAGGCGTAGAACTAGCTCGCCAACGTTATAAGTTTTGGCCCGTACTTCTCTGCTTTGGTATCTGTGAGCCTGTTGCTGATAGAATGCGGAACGGGCTTTTGCCATGTCGCGTTCCTCCTCCAGGTTGTCCAGACTGTCCTGTCGATCGAGCTCGGCTTCTCTTTCTTCGTACATGCGCACTCGAGGTGAGTCATGAATTATGTCGTAGGGCAGAACCGCTTCTGCGTCGTACACCATAAAGAAGGGCGTTTATCCGGTAGTACGATTCAGCATGGTCCGCAGCCCCCAGAGTACGGAGTCGAGCTCCTCTACCCAGTGCGTGTTAGACTCCTTTAAGGACCACACTAATCTGGGTTTGATGCCGCTCATGATAAGACCATTTGCTCGCTCAACTTGGCTGTTAGTTTGTGGGTGATAGACAGAGGCATAATCGAGCTTAATGCCCATGTTGTTGCACCAGAGTTTTACCTCGTCGGCCGTGAAGCTCATGCCATTGTCAGTGATGATACTGTGGGGGACGCCATAACGGTGTACAACCCCGGATATGAAGTCTATCACCGGTCCGGATTCGGCCGTTTTAACAGGTTTGGCTTCTATCTATTTGGTGAATTTATCCACCATGACCAGTAAGTATTTTTTCTTATGGATTCCCCCTTTAAGGGGTCCAACCATGTCAAGCCCCCAGACCGCGAAGGGCCAGGTAATGGGGATTGTTTGGAGGGCGGTGGGTGGCATGTGGCTTTGGTTTGCAAAAAGCTGGCAACCGACGCAGTGTTGGACCAAGTCCTGTGCATCTACCCGGGCCGTGGGCCAATAAAAACCTGTATGGAAGGCCTTGCTTACAAGGGCCCGGGCTGCGGCGTGGTGGCCGCCAAGTCCGGCGTGAATTTCTGCCAAAAGCTTCCGCCCTTCCTCTTCGGAGATGCACCTTTGAAGGACTCCGGTAGTGCTTTTTTTATACAGCTCTCCCTCGTGGACCCTGTAGGCTTTAGATCGCCGCACTATGCAGCGTGCCTCATTTTGGTCCTCGGGAAGTTCCTGCCTAGTTAGGTAGGCCAGGAATGGTTCTGTCCATGGGGCGATGATGGCCATTATTACGTGGGCTGAAGGTGTTATTTCGGTGGCAAAGCCTTCGATTATGTCAGAGTGTTCGGTATCGGGCATTTTGGCCGGGTCCGGACTATTGTTACCGGTGTCCCCTTCCCACACCACGGATGGCTTAAACAACCTCTCCAAAGAGATGTTAGGGGGAACCGCATCGTGTTTTGCGCCGATGCGGGCGAGGATATCCGACGCCTGATTGTTTTCCTGAGCCACATGGTGAAATTCGAGCCCCTCGAACCGAGCTGACATCTTTAGGATGGCGTTGCGATAGGCCGCCATCTTCAGATCCTTGGCATCGAAGTCTCCATTTATTTGGGATATTGCAAGGTTCGAATCCCCACGCACCTCTAGGCGTTGAATGCCCATGGAAACTGCCATCCGAAGACCATGTAACAGGGCTTCGTATTCCGCTGCGTTGTTGGAGTCTGTATACAGTATATGTAGTACGTATTGAACTGTATCTCCGGTTGGGGACGTCAGGACAACGCCAGCCCCCAGACCAGCCAGCATTTTGGAGCCATCGAAGTGCATGATCCAATTGGAGTATGCGCCGTACTATTTAGGGAGTTCGGCTTCCGTCCATTTGGCGACAAAGTCGGCCAATACTTGCGATTTAATGGCTCGTCGGGGTTTGTATGTTATGTCGAATGGGAGGAGCTCAATGGCCCATTTGGCAATCCGGCCCATGGCGTCGCGGTTGTTTATAATATCATTAAGTGGCACTTCCGAGGCTAATGTAATTGAACACTCTTGAAAGTAGTGTCGCAGCTTCCAGGATGCCATGCATACCGCATAGGCTATCTTTTGATAATGTGGGTACCGTGATTTGCATGGAGTGAGGACAGTGGATACATAATATACCGGCTTTTGAAGGGGGAATTTATGTCTGTCCGTTTCTCGTTCGACGACGAGCACTGCGCTTACAACCTGATGAGTTGCCGCAATGTACAACAGCATTGGTTCGCCGACATTTGGCGCGGCCATGATTGGGTTGGTTGTTAGTATGGCTTTTATTTCTTCCAATCCGGCTGTGGCAGCGTCCGTCCACTCAAAGTGTTCGGTGCGCCGAAGGAGGCGATAAAGGGGTAATGCCTTTTCTCCTAAGCAGGAGATAAAGCGGCTTAGAGCCGCCACACATCCTGTTAATTTCTGGATTTGTTTGAGGTCCGTTGGGATAGCCAACTATGACAGAGCTCGGATTTTGGCCGGATTTGCTTCAATTCCTCTACTGGAGACAATGAAACCCAAGAGCTTTCTAGCTGGTACACCGAAAACGCATTTTTCCGGATTGAGCTTGATGTCGTATGTTCGGAGGTTGTCGAATGTGAGCCTCAAGTCGTCTATTAGAGAGTCGACGTGTTTGGTTTTGACGACCACATCATCTACGTATGCATCTACTGTTTTGCCGATCTGTTTCTCCAGACATGTCTGAATCATGCGCTGATATGTTGTGCCGGCGTTTTTTAGCCCAAAAGGCATTGTGTTGAAATAGAAGGGGCCGTATGGTGTGATAAATGCCGTTGTGGCTTGGTCGGACTCCGCCATCTTGATTTGGTGGTAGCCGGAGTATGCGTTGAGGAAACACAATGAATCGTGTCCTGCGATAGCATCGATAATTTGATCGATGCGGGGGAGGGGGAAGGGATCCTTTGGGCAAGCCTTGTTGAGGTCCTTGAAATCGACACATAGGCGCCAGGATTTGTCCTTCTTTGGTACCATCACCAGGTTTGCTAGCCAGTCCGGGTGTTTTATTTCTCTAATGAATCCGGCCTCCAATAACTTGGCTAGTTCCTCTCTCATAGCTTGTCTCTTAGGTTCAGAGAAACGCCGAAGAGTCTACTTGACCGGCTTGAATCCCTTTAGAATATTAAGGCTGTGCTCAGCCAACCTGCATGGGATTCCTGGCATGTCTGAGGGGTGCCAGGCGAATATGTCCCAATTCTCGTGCAGGAACTCTCGTAGTGCGGCGTCCACGGCGGGGTTTAACTGTGCCCCGGTGGAGGCTATTTTTGTAGGGTCCATTGGGTGGACTTGGAATTTGACTATTTCATCCGCTGGTTTAAAAGAGGTGGACTTGGATCTCTTGTCAAGTATCACGTCGTCCCTGTCCACTGTGGAGCGTAGAGCAGTTAATTCCTCGGCCGAAAGGGCTTCAGATAATGCCTCGAGGGCCAATGCGGCTATTTTGTTTTCGGCGTGGAGTGATGTGTCCGGATCACTAGTGAGAGTGATTATTCCATTGGGCCCGGGCATTTTGAGCTTCATGTACCCGTAATGGGGTATGGCTTGGAAGATCGTGAACGCCTCCCGCCCTAAAAGGGTGTGGTATCCGCTACTGAACGGGGCCAGTTGGAATGTAATTTCTTCAGACCTATAGTTCTCCGGCATGCCGAATACCACATCTAGTGTGATTTTCCCAGCACAGCATGCTTCTCGACTAGGGATGATTCCTCTGAAGGTTGTGCTGCTTTGCTCAATGCGGTTCCGGTCTATTTCCATTTTTTGAAGATTTTCCTCATAGATGAGGTTTAATCCACTGCCGCCGTCCATGAGTACTTTGGTGAGTCGAAAGCCGTCCACAATTGGAATGAGGACTAGTGCATCTGGTGCTCGGACTGTTCGGAATTTAGGTTCGTCACAGGTATTGAAGGTAATAGCCGTGTCACTCCATGGATTTATTGCTGCCACGTGGCAGATTTCGGCAAGGCTGCGGAGTGTTTGCTTGCGCCTATTATTTGATGCAAAGGTTTCAAAGACTGTTAATATTGTATTGTTATCCCCGGGATGGTGCTCTGTGGCATCTGGGATGAGAAGATCCTCACCACTTTTGGTCACCTACCGGAGTACCAAACATGCTCTAAGGCTGTGTGTTGGTATGGTATCCGCTGTACTATGAATTTTGCAGGGTCCGTTGAGCCATCCCTCCAATACGGTTCCACACCCTGTAGAGGGTTTTTGCTTCTTTGTAATTAACTCGGGTGTCTTATGATAGTGCACCCTTTTACTTCAGACTAGGTGTATTTGGAGCCGGATTATCCCAAAATTTCGTTTCGGTTTTCCAGGCGCTTTCCATCGCATAGTACTTTCGTACTATGGACGCCAAGTCAGCGAAGCGTGATATGTCACGGCGACTTATGGCGTTAAGGATTCCCTTGTCCGTGCAATTATTGCGGAAAAATGAGACTGCGTCTTCCTCGCGACAGTCCTTAACCTTGTTCATCACAAGGAGGAATCTGGCCCAATAATGATGTACTGTTTCCTGGGGCGCTTGCCTGATGTGGGAAAGATCGTTTATGTTTGGGTGGGTGGGTGGATTTGAGTCCGAACCCTTACCCGATCTGAGACCCAGGGGCCGAGGAGTTTCCAATCTTGGAAGTTCGGGTTCCGGGATGTTGCCCGATAAGTCTGGCCTGCCGCCTGACTCTAGGTTCAGGGCTTGGGTGATGTCCTCCCGTAAATGAGTATCTGGCTCGGAGAGCTCAGGAATCCGGACATAGTTAGTCCTCAAGATAGAGGAAGAATCGATGCATTGTTCCTCCACCACCGCAATATGATGGGTGACCAGTGGAGAGTTAATCTCCCTTTGATCGGGTTTAAGCCCAATCCGATCATAGTCTGTAGTGACTCCCAAGGCGGCGATGCGATCCAAGAGCTCGTTTAGGGATGAGAGCTCCATTGGATCCATCTGCTCGGCAAATTCCGAGCCGACGTGGAGGCTGTTTTCGATGACCTGAGAAGTCATCGTCGGTGCAGCAGCCGAACGGGTGGTCATGATGAAACTGCCTAGCCGGAGAGTTTGGCCGACAGCGAGGGCTCCCCCTATGGTAATGTTGTTTTTAACAATGAGACGATGCATCCTTCCTTACGGAGACGGCACAGTGGAACTCTCAATGAAAGCACCAATGTCGTGTCAAAACCGGCGGATCTCGGGTAGGGGGTCCCGAACTGTGCGTCTAGGCGGATGGTAACAGGAGGCGGGGGACACGATGTTTACCCAGGTTCGGGCCCTCTTGATGGAGGTAATACCCTACGTCCTACTTGATTGTTCTTGATAATATGAGTAGTACAAGAGTTGATCTACCACGAGATCGAAGAGGCTAAACCCTAGAAGCTAGCCTATGGTATGATTGTGTGTTGTTAGTCCTACGGACTAAACCCTCTGGTTTATATATACATCGGAGGGGGCTAGGGTTACACAGAGTCGGTTACAAGGAAGGAGATCTACATATCCGTACTGCCAAGCTTGCCTTCCACGCCAAGGATAGTCCCATCCGGACACGGGACGAAGTCTTCAATCTTGTATCTTCATAGTCCAACAGTCCAGCCAAAGGATATAGTCCGGCTGTCCGGATACCACCTAATCCAGGACTCCCTCATGTACCACTATCGTCGAGGGCTGAAAGTACCACTACTTCTACTACTGAAGCAAGAATGACTACTTCCACTATGAACGTCCCGAGAACGTCTACTTCCTCTACTTTGCACCGAACGAGAACCGTCCCGTTTGCACACTTCGAAGGTATAACCCCGAGACGACTGCCCGTGAATGAATGCATGTGTTGTATGAGTTGCATGTTTGGATGTTGTATCCTCCCGTGAACGTTAGTTGTTTCCGTCACTTGGTACCGTCGTCGACCCGTGGGAACCCGATAACCGCGATCACCCCACCATCTTTTGCACGCTCCCGCCACACTTTTTTTTGCACCGACGTCTCAATGAGTTGTCGGAACCAGAACATTGCCGTGGCACCGTTTCATTATTGTCGCCGTGGCACCCCTTTCATTTCCGCCATGATAGCAAATGCTTCATAATGCTCTTATCAATATTTTCATAAAACTTGCATAAACTTGCATATGTCATCCGCATCATGATAATAACATTTAAAATGTTTAAAATTGGTGTTTGCATTAAATTACTAAATGCATATGGGGATTTACCGGATTTGTTGTTTGTTATATCCGGCCCCATTTAAATTGTTTAGATAGTATAGTTTTCTTATGTTTCACCTCTTGCCATGTTAAGAACATTTAATATTGTTGGGTACATAAACGGGAGAGAACTAAATAATTGATGTGGTGTTTCGTGCTCCACTTAATTTGTAGTGTTGGTTGTGCACTTTGCCATGTCATGCGTCTTTAAAATGGACATGCATCATACTTGGTTGTGCATCATGCCTTGTTTATGTGATGGTTGTTTACTATGTTTCTTGCTTCTTTCCAGGTTGCCTCTCTCGTTAGCTTCGGTTTTGTTCCGGAGTTGTGAGGATCCGTTCGGCTACCTCCGTTTGTCTCCTTCATGGACTCGTTCTTCTTCCTTGCGGGATTTCAGGCAAGATGACCATACCCTCGAAATCACTTCTATCTTTGCTTGCTAGTTGCTCGCCCTTTTGCTATGCCGCGCTACCTACCACTTGCTATATCACGCCTCCCATATTGCCATGTCAAGCCTCTAATCCACCTTTCCTAGCAAACCATTGTTTGGCTATGGTACTGCTTTTGCTCAGCCCCTCTTATAGCATTGCTAGTTGCAGGTGAAGATGAAGCTGGTTCCATGTTGGAACATGGATATGTTGGGATATCACAATATCTATTATTTTAATTAATGCATCTATATACTTGGTAAAGGGTGGAAGGCTCGGCCTTATGCTTGGTGTTTTGTTCCACTCTTGCCGCCCTAGTTTCCATCATACCGGTGTTATGTTCCTTGATTTGCGTTCCTTACGCGGTTGGGTGTTATGGGAACCCCTTGATAGTTCGCTTTGAATAAAACTCCTCCAGCAAGGCCTAACCTTGGTTTTAACATTTGCCACCTAAGCCTTTTTCCCTTGGGTTCTGCAGACTCAAGGGTCATCTTTATTTTAAACCCCCGGGCCAGTGCTTCTCTAAGTGTTGGTCCAACCTAAGCGATGTCCGGTGCCCCCTGGGCAACCAAGGTCTATGCCAACCCGATGTCTGGCTCATCCGGTGTGCCCTGAGAATGAGATATTTGCAGCTCCTATCGGGATTTGTCGGCACATCCGGGCGGCTTTGCTGGTCTTGTTTTACCATTGTCAAAATGTCTTGTAACCGGGATTCCGAGAGTGATCGTGATGAGGACATGACTACCTTGGATACGACCAAAAATATTGCATACATGCATATTTGTCAGGTGATTTCTAATGCAAACTATTCAATAGTCTATTTATGTTATCCAGAACAAAAATACTTCACACACTTTTGTGTTTTGTCTAATTGCAGGTGTATGGGACATTTGTACAATCCACATATGAAGATAAGGGAAAAGGAGATGTTTAGGTTGTGTTCAAAAAGTCCTCTCACGTCACTTTTGGGGCAAGAGAAGATAGAGTCCAAGTCTCTCACGTTCTGGATTCAGATTCGGACTGCACAGACATATCTGACTCAAAACGCCAACAACTTTTTCATACGGACTCCGAATTGGGTGATTATTTTTTTGTTGGAAACTAGATTTCGTGTTCTTTCCATCCCAATTGGATTCACCTTCAAATTCGTCCGGAGCGTTGAGTTATGAACGAAACAATCTGACGTTGCAGCAGAATCCGAGTCAAACTACAAGCCCAAAGGTGTTGCATCACCTCCACTTGGGCCCATGAGCCTTGTACGACATAGGGTTAGTTTTAGGCTGCCTTGGGACGTACTCCCACCTCCTTGGCCGCCATCCCTTGCTCCTATATAAGTAGATCCATCTAGTAGCTTTTTCCTTGGGATTTGTTTAGTTAAAAGTTAGCCATTGCAACTTCGTGTACTTCGTTTGTGTCCAACGACCAGACCAAGACCGCTTCCGGATCCCCACCATTATCAATACTTCATATATATTTGCGATATTCAGATTGCTTTATCATATTCTTGCTCGTTCTTCGATTGCTTGCAGGAATAGACCTTCGTGGTCAGGCTGACCGTGCTTCCAGCATCGTCAGTAACCTCAGGAGATTGGTTTAGCGGTTGCTAAGGCGCAACGTCGTGCATGTTTGTAGTCGGATCGTCAAAGTCGTCTCCACCAAATCGATAGTTATCATCTCATCGAAAGAACGGGACCCTCGCCTCTATCAAGTGGTATCAGTTTTTAGGTTGCTCGGTGAGAATTTCTAGTTTTCCTAGATTAGATTTATTTTCTTACCTATTGTTCAAGAAAAATCCACAAAAAAGAGTTAGATCTATTCATCCTTTGTCCAAGCCAGTCTGAGCCTTTGCAATTTTCTTTTCATTGCTTGCATAGTTGAATTATCGGTTGCATCATCGTGTCGAGTTGCTGGTCTTAGTGTCTAGGTCGTTTAGAGTTTCGAGTTCTGTTCACATTAGTCACGTCGCCGCTGCATCATTATCCCTTCCTTTGTCCACCACCCATCCATCAATTTCCTCCACGTGCTACCCACCGTTCATTGTCATAATCATAGTTGAGATCGTTCCCATCTTCGCTTGATCCAATCTACATCTTATCTAGTTTGTTTTGGAAAGAGGGAGAGAGAGAAAAAAGATAGAGAAAAAAAACGAGAGAAAAAAAAGTAAAAAAAAAGTCAGAGAAAAAAAAAGAAAGGAAAAGAAAAAAATGTGAGAAAAAAAAGAGAGGAGAAAAAAAACAAAATTCGGATCTATCTAGACTCAATCTCGTAGTTGAATTCGGATTGGAATCTGTTTTGTGCACTGTTCAGTAAAACAGGCATAACTTCTTCATATGAAGTCTGTTTTGGCTCCGCGAGTACTCAAATGAAAGCTAGCGACGAGCCGCATCTAAATAGTTGCAGAAGCTAGTTCAGTATTTGGCACCTCAACATCAGCTTCTAAATAGGTCTACTGCTATTGTGATCTTCACTTATATCTTGCTGTCCAGAGCTACTTCATATCCTTTATTGATGCTAGTTGTGCTACGACGTGACCTCATTAGTGTTCTAGGCTCGCGTCTCTAGTTTGGTCTAGACTAGGACCAGCACAGTACCGTCGTTGAGCGTTTATTCAACATTGCATCTCTGAATTAATTATTGCTAATCTTTTGCTACCATATATAGCCAACCCAGCTCCACATATTTCTACACCGTGTATACGTACGTTCCCCTGACAATCGTTTTACACAATCTTCGGAGTTATTTGACACCGCTGGTTGCCTGTCACCACCTGCCGCATGGTAAGAACTTGTAAGATATTGATATTTGCTTTACTGTGAGCACTTTACAACCACTCCTAGTAGTTCATAGGAACATTATTCTCGAATTCTGGTTCTTGTTTCTACTAATCATGACAGGTTCCAGAGATAGAAGTTCTTGGATGACGGACACATCTTCACCATCACGAGAGTTGGGACAACACACACAAGCATATGGTCAGGTTATCTCTTTACCATTATTCGAGGGTAGATTTAATCCTGCTATTTATCTAGCTTGGGAGCTTGAAGTAGAACAAGTTTTTAGTCACCATGATTTTTCTGAACTTGAGAGAGTACGAGCTACCATTAGAGCATTTACTGGTTTTGCTTCTGTTTGGTGGAGTGTACATTGTAAGAAAAACATTGATAACCAACCCACAACTTGGAAAGTTTTGAAAGCTGTAATGAGACAACAATTTTTTCCTCCTTACTATCGTCGTGAATTGCGTCGCAAATTGGAGCAATTAAAACAAGGCAGTAACACTGTTCATGCTTACTACCAAGAGTTCAAATCTTATATGCATCATTGTGACATAGAAGAATGTGAGGATGATACAATGAATAGATTTTTTGGTGGTTTGAACCATGATATTCAGGCAAGATTTCAGTATATTCCTCGTTGCATTACTGGTATGTATGTCCGTGCTTGTACCTTTGAGAGACAAATACAGGAGGATGCATTGGATGACTACAACAACTACTATTCCAGTTCATGCTCACCACCGCCGGTTGGTTACTCCACTATTGCACCTACTAGAGCAGCCCCACCTCGGATTGTGAGCGCGATATCATCTCAAGAGTATGGTACATTGTCAACGTCCGTACCTACATCAGCTACATCTCTGCGAGGTAACAGTAAAGGTCTTGATGATATAACTTCACATGAGAATGAAGCATGCCTAGTTAACTTGAATGCATCATGTGTTGAGTTACCTGTTGATTTGAGCACACCACCTATTTTAGAGACTCTTTTTACTGTCATGAATGCGTCATGTGATCAAACAACTGAAATATCAACAATTTTGAGTGCACCCATTGAATTAACTGTTGATGCAAAAGAACCAATGTTTAATCATTTTGATATGACCTCTAATCTTGATGATGATTCTGTGTCCAATGAATTATTGCATGTTTGCTTCTTTAAGCATGTTGTAGCATGTAAATTTGATGCAAGTAAGGTTTATTCATCGAAGTTAGGATGGTTTACTGATGAACATTGCCAATCTTTTGAAGTGAATAAGAGCTTCACTTATATGTGCAAACTGAGTTGCAATATTTTCATGCCTTCTACTTCTTGTGATAATTTTTTGGCTTTAGATTTTATGAACAATGAAAGTTACTCATGTATACATGTGACATATGTGCAAAAATCAAGGGAAGTTAAAATGGATGACATATACATATACAACATGTACACCTTGTCTCTTTTGTTAGCCACATTTCAGATTAAGCAATGCCGAGGACGGCTTTGTTTTCAAAAAGGGGAGGATGATGAGGACATGACTACCTTGGATACGACCAAAAATATTGCATACATGCATATTTGTCAGGTGATTTCTAATGCAAACTATTCAATAATCTATTTATGTTATCCAGAACAAAAATACTTCACACACTTTTGTGTTTTGTCTAATTGCAGGTGTATGGGACATTTGTACAATCCACATATGAAGATAAGGGAAAAGGAGATGTTTAGGTTGTGTTCAAAAAGTCCTCTCACGTCACTTTTGGGGCAAGAGAAGATAGAGTCCAAGTCTCTCACGTTCTGGATTCAGATTCGGACTGCACAGACATACCTGACTCAAAACGCCAACAACTTTTTCATACGGACTCCGAATTGGGTGATTATCTTTTTGTTGGAAACTAGATTTCGTGTTCTTTCCATCCCAATTGGATTCACCTTCAAATTCGTCCGGAGCGTTGAGTTACGGACGAAACAATCTGACGTTGCAGCAGAATCCGAGTCAAACTACAAGCCCAAAGGTGTTGCATCACCTCCACTTGGGCCCATGAGCCTTGTACGACCTAGGGTTAGTTTTAGGCTGCCTTGGGACGTCCTCCCACCTCCTTGGCCGCCACCCCTTGCTCCTATATAAGTAGATCCATCTAGTAGCTTTTTCCTTGGGATTTGTTTAGTTAAAAGTTAGCCATTGCAACTTCGTGTACTTCGTTTGTGCCCAACGACCAGACCAAGACCGCTTCTGGATCCCCACCATTATCAATACTTCATATATATTTGCGATATTCAGATTGCTTTATCATATTCTTGCTCGTTCTTCGATTGCTTGCAGGAATAGACCTTCGTGGTCAGGCTGACCGTGCTTCCAGCATCGTCAGTAACCTCAGGAGATTGGTTTAGCGGTTGCTAAGGCGCAACGTCGTGCACGTTTGTAGTCGGATCGTCAAAGTCGTCTCCACCAAATCGATAGTTATCATCTCATCGAAAGATTGGGACCCTCGCCTCTATCATATCGGGTCTTCCCGACAGAAGGAATATCCTTCGTTGACCGTGAGAGCTTGTGATGGGCTAAGTTGGGACACCCCTGCAGGGTTTTGAACTTTCGAAAGTCATGCCCGCGATTATGGGCAGATGGGAATTTGTTAATGTCCGGTTGTAGAGAACTTGACACTTAACTTAATTAAAATGCATCAACCGCGTGTGTAGCCGTGATGGTCTCTTCTCGGTGGAGTCCGGGAAGTGAACACGGTTCTTGTGTTATGCTTGAACGTAAGTAGCTTCAGGATCACTTCTTGATCTGATAGAGGCAAAGGTGTCCCGATGTTTCGATGAGATGGTGGCTATCGTTTCTGTGGGAGTCGACCTTGACGATCCGACTATGAACGTGCGAGACGTCGCGCCTTAGCAATTGCTAAACCAACTTCCGAGGGGTTATTGACCATGCCGGAGCATGATCAACCTGACCACGAGGGTCTGTTTCCTGCGAGAACACGAAGAACAAGCAAGAAACTAAGATTGCAATCTGGATATTGTGAATATAAGATGAAAGCTTTATTGATCAAGGTGGGGTTCTGTGACGTCTTGGTCTGGTCGTTGGACACAAACGAAGTACGCGAAGTTGTAGCTATGGACAACTTTTAATCTAAACAAAACTCAAAGTCTAAACGATGCCCTAAGGGCTGTATATATGGAGGAGAGAGGGGAATTTTGTGGCCCTTGGAGGAGGGGTCCGAAACCAACCCTAACGCTTGTTTCCCCACACATACGGATTCTAAAAACAGCCTATACTTAAGTATTTCGAAAATACATGGGCCTAGCCCAATAATAAGGTGACGCGGCACCTAAAATAGCCTCTGGACGAAATTTATGAAGTGGCATCTTGTATATTTCGTCCAACGCTTCATGCACTCCTTATGGTAGCTTCAGAGTCCTGAAATCATCACTTGTAACTCCATTCTTGATCCCCTTGCGCATGCCATCATCTCCATGCTTGAACTTGTTCCAAGGTTCATATTTCTTGTCCAAGCTAGGCCTTTCATTTGTAAGCAAAGCAAATGTATCCAATTTAGGCAGCATCATATTCTCATGAACATTAGAATCGTTGATGAGGACATCAATACCATTGTTACACCCACAACCCCTACTGTTACATATACTGGACCAATTACTAGAGCTCGTGCACGCCAATTAAATTACCAGGTACTTTCGTTTCTTGGTAATGATTCTAATGTTCATGAGATTATGATGCTGCCTAAATTGGATACATTTGTTTTGCTTACAAATGAAGGGCCTAGCTTGGAGAAGGATGAACATTGGAGCAAGAACACGCATGGAGTTGATGGCATGCGCAAGGGGATCAAGAACGGAGTTACAAGTGATGATTTCAGGACTTTGAAGCCGCCATAAGGAGTGCATGAAGCCTTGGGCGAAATATACAATATGCCACTTCATAATATTCGTCCATAGGCTATTCTAGGTGCTGCGTCACCTTATTAATGGGCCAGGCCCATGTAATTTCGAAATACTTAAGTATAGGCTATTTTTAGAGTCCGTATGTGTGGGGAAACAAGAGTTAGGGTTGGTTTCGGACCCCACCCTCAAGGGCACGAAATTCCCCCCTCTTCCTCCATATATACAGCCCTTAGGGCATCGTTTAGACTTGGGTTTTGTTTAGATTAAAAGTTCGCCATAGCTGCAACTTCGCGTACTTCGTTTGTGTCCAACGACCAGACCAAGACGTCACAGAACCCCACCTTGATCAATAAAGGTTTCATCTTATATTCGCAATATCCCGATTGCAATCTCAGTTTCTTGCTTGTTCTTCGTTTGCTCGCAGAAAACAGACCCTCGTGTCAGGTTGATCGTGCTCCGGCGTGGTCAATAACCCTCGGAAGTTGGTTTAGCGATTGCTAAGGCGCGACGTCTCGCACGTTCGTAGTCGGATCGTCAAGGTCAACTCCCACAGAAAACGATAGCCACCATCTCATCGAAACATTGGGACACCTTTGCCTCTATCAAGTGGTATCAGATTTCCAGGTTGCTCGGTGAGATTTTACAGTTTTTCGTAGATTAGATCGAGTCTGTTCTTCATACCTACAGTCCATGAAAAAGCCAGAAAAAAAATTAGGGTTAGTTCATCATATCCGAACCAATCTGAGCCTTTGCATAATCTTTTTAGGGTTTTTGCTTTGTTGAATTTGCGGTTGCATCATCGTGTCAAGTTGCTGGTCTTAGAGTCTAGTCTTTAGAGTTTCGAGTTCTGGTCATAAGTTGTCACGCCGCCGCCGCACCATCATCATCGCCCATCTACCACTTTTGCTTATCCGCCACCGCTCTGAATCCATATCCATATACCACCACCAATCCGTATCCATATACCACCACCAATCTGTATCCATATACCACCACCGCTACCATATACCACCACCGCTGCCATATACCACAACCATATTAGGTTTGTTCTTGAGATCAATCTAAATTCTGATTCGTGTTTCCTTGCCTGCGTAGGTCTCGGGAAAAAAAAGTCTAGAGACCCCCGGGCAGTTTTTAGGCCAAAATTTTCACGGGCAAATTTTTTTTCCCTATCCTATTTTTAGGCTTTTCTGAGTCTTTTGAGCCACGTGCCATCATAGTGATTTTTTGTCGCACTTTTCCGTCGTCGCTGCCCTGATTTCCGAAAAAAAAGTGAAAAAAAAATTTCGTGCCCATCCTATCAGTTTGACGAGGGAAGAGTTTTGAGACACTTGCCATTATAGTGATTTTTCGCAAAAAAAAAAGAGGAGCGCAAAAAAAGAGGAGCACAAAAAAAAGAGCAAAAAAAAGAGTTCCAGAGTGTGCTTTTCCCTTATTTACGTGCAGCGCCGTGATTTTGTTAGTGTTCTAGGCTCGCGTCTCTAGCACGGTCTAGCCTAAGAGCAGCACAGTACCGTCGTTGAGCGTTTATTCAACTTTGCATCTCTGAATTGATTATTGCGGACCCTTTTTGCTACCATACTATAAGCCTTCCCAGCTCCACATACATCTACGTCGTGCGTTTGACTCTCCCTGCCAATCGCTCTATCCAAGCTTTTGAGAAGTTTTGACTACAACGGTTGCCGATCACCGCCTGCTGCTGGGTAAGAACTAGTAAGAATTTGAGATTTGCTTGACGGATTTGTGACACCCGCCACCACCACCACTTTTTAGTAGTCTGTAGGATCATATTCTTGTGTGTTTCTATTGCTGCTAACCATGCCAGGATCACAAGCCGACGAGACTGACTGGGAGAACTTGACGAACAAGGAGCTTCATGATACATTTCAGCAAATGATGAGTGGACAGGTGCAAGATGTGATAAACAGATTTGAAGAGGCCATGGAGAAGATAGATGGCATGGAGAAGACGTTTGAAACAAAGCTCGATAATAAGTTTGCTGAATTGCTTTCGCGTTTTCCACCACCACCACCGGCTGCTCCTGCCGCACCTCTGCAACAACAACAACAACATCGACTACCTCCACGTCGGGAAACAGCCCTCCGTCGAGCGAGCCGTGTCCCTCTTCAGTCGGGCCAAACTGCTGGTGCTGCTGTTGATACTTCTGTGGCTCCTACTGCTGATGTGGAGGAGGATGATTATGTGGGAGATTATGAGGATGAGGTTGATCAAAATCAGAACTACGTGCCACCACCAGCACAGCAACCACCAGGTCGTCCACATGCAAATAATGGCAATGGTAGGGCTCACCCTCAGGTACGAGATCATGACCATCTCCCTAAACTAAAATTGAATATTCCACCATTTAAGGGTAGATATGTTCCTGATATATATCTTACTTGGGAGTTAGAAACTGAACAACGATTTACATGTTTACAATATCCCAAGGAGAGACGGGTTGCCGCTGCTGTTTGTGCTTTCACTAGTTTTGCATGTGTATGGTGGTCTGAACATTGTAGATTATATCCTATTCCAACTACTTGGGTTGCTTTGAAAACTCCTATGCGTACTCGTTGGGTTCCACCATATTATCAACGTGAATTGCTTCAAAAATTACAGCGCTTAAGACAAGGAAAAAATTTTGTAGAAGAATATTATCAGGAATTACAAACTGGCATGATTAGATGTGGTATTGTTGAGGAGAATGAAGCTATGCTTGCACGTTTTCTGGGTGGATTAAATAGAGAGATTCAGACCATTCTAGACTATAAGGAGTATACTAATATCACTCGTTTATTCCATCTTGCTTGTAAAGATGAACGTGAAGTGCAGGATCGACAAGCATTGGCGCGAACTAACTTTTCTGCAGGCCGACCTTCATCATGGACACCACGTGCATCTTCTACTTCAACTGCACCAGCACCTCCATCGGGTGCCACCTCCAGCCGTGATACAAGAAAACAGGCACAACCACCGTTATCTGCCAAGAGCGCACCTGCGGGGCCTGCACAGCATTCTTCTTCTTCCATAGCATCAACAGGGCATACAAGTGATATTATTTGTCGTCGTTGTAAGGGAGGAGGTCATTATGCGAGAGAATGCAAATCTCCGCGTGTGATGATTGCTACCGCAGATGGTGGATATGAGTCCGCTAGTGACTATGATGAGGAGACTTTGGCTCTTATTACACGTGAAGAACATGGTGGAGATGATTCTGATCATGAGACGCAATACATGGCTCCTGAAGACGCTGACAGGTATGAATGTTTAGTTGCTCAACGTGTTTTGAGTGTGCAGGTCACACAAGCTGAGCAAAATCAGAGGCACAATTTGTTCCATACCAAGGGAGTTGTGAAGGAACGTTCTGTGCACATCATCATAGACGGAGGGAGCTGCAACAACTTGGCTAGCATGGAGATGGTGGAGAAGCTTTCTCTCACCACAAGACCACATCCACATCCTTACTACATCCAATGGTTCAACAACAGCGGCAAGGTTAAGGTAACACGTACTGTTCGTGTGCATTTTAGTATCTCTACATATGCTGATTATGTTGATTGTGATGTGGTACCTATGCAAGCATATTCCTTATTACTTGGTAGACCATGGCAATTTGATAAAAATTCTATACATCATGGTAGAAACAATCACTATACTCTTGTTCATAAGGATAAAAATATTACTTTGCTTCCTATGACTCCTGATTCCATTTTGAAAGATGATATTAATAGAGCTAATAAAGCAAAACAGGAGAAGAATAAGAGTGAAAATCAGATTGTGGCAAAAGAATTTGAGCAACAAATGAAGCCTAATAATAAACCATCTAGTGTTGCTTCTGAAATTAAATTGAAAAGTGCATGTTTATTTGCCACCAAATCTGATATTGATGAGCTAGATTTCAGCAAATCTGTTTGCTATGCTTTTGTGTGCAAAGAGGCATTATTTTCATTCGAGGACATGCCTTCCTCTTTGCCTCCTGCTGTCACTAAAATTTTGCAGGAGTTCGCTGACGTCTTTCCACAAGATGTGCCACCGGGATTACCACCTATTCGAGGGATTGAGCATCAGATTGACTTAATTCCCGGTGCTGCACTGCCAAACCGTGCACCATACCGTACCAATCCAGAGGAGACGAAGGAGATTATGCGTCAAGTACAAGAGCTTCTCGACAAAGGTTATATACGCGAATCCCTTAGTCCTTGTGTTGTTCCTATTATTCTAGTGCCGAAAAAGGATGGTACATCACGTATGTGTGTTGATTGTAGAGGCATTAATAATATTACTATTCGTTATCGTCATCCTATTCCTAGGCTAGATGATATGCTTGATGAATTGAGTGGCTCTACAATATTCTCCAAAGTTGATTTGCGTAGTGGATACCATCAAATTCGTATGAAATTGGGAGATGAATGGAAAACATCATTTAAAACTAAGTTTGGATTATATGAGTGGTTAGTCATGCCTTTTGGGTTAACTAATGCACCTAGTACTTTCATGAGATTAATGAACGAAGTTTTACGTGCTTTCATTGGACGATTTGTGGTAGTTTACTTTGATGACATATTGATTTATAGCAGATCTTTGGAAGAACATTTGGAACATTTACGTGTTGTTTTTATTGCTCTACGTGATGCACGTTTGTTTGGTAACCTTGGGAAGTGCACCTTTTGCACCGACCGAGTATCTTTTCTTGGCTATGTTGTTACTCCACAGGGAATTGAAGTTGATAAAGCCAAGATTGAAGCTATTGAGAGTTGGCCGCAGCCCAAAACGGTCACACAAGTGAGGAGTTTTCTTAGCCTCACTGGATTCTATAGGCGTTTTGTGAGAGATTTCAGCACCATTGCTGCACCTCTCAATGAGCTTACAAAGAAAGATGTGTCTTTTCTTTGGGGTACCGCACAGGAAGAAGCCTTCTCGGTATTGAAAGATAAGTTGACACATGCTCGTTTACTCCAACTTCCTGATTTTAATAAGACTTTTGAGCTTGAATGTGATGCTAGTGGAATTGGATTAGGAGGTGTGTTATTACAAGATGGCAAACCTGTTGCATACTTTTCTGAAAAATTGAGTGGGCCTAGTCTGAATTATTCTACTTATGATAAAGAATTATATGCTCTTATTCGGACTTTAGAAACATGGCAACATTATTTATGGCCCAAAGAATTTGTTATACATTCTGATCATGAATCTTTGAAACATATTAAAAGTCAAGCTAAACTGAATCGTAGACATGCTAAATGGGTTGAATTCATTGAGACTTTCCCTTATGTCATTAAACACAAGAAGGGAAAAGAAAATGTTATTGCTAATGCATTGTCTCGTCGCTATACTATGCTTTCACAACTTGACTTCAAAATATTTGGTTTGGAGACCATCAAAGATCAATATGTGCATGATGCTGATTTTGAAGATGTAATGCAGAATTGTAAAGGTAGAATGTGGAACAAGTTTGTCGTTAATGATGGATTTGTGTTTCGTGCTAACAAGCTATGCATTCCAGCTAGCTCCGTTCGTCTTTTGTTGTTGCAGGAGGCGCATGGAGGAGGATTAATGGGACACTTTGGCGTGAAAAAGACGGAGGACGTACTTGCTACACATTTCTTTTGGCCAAAGATGAGACAGGATGTTGAGCGTTTTATTGCTCGATGCACTACATGTCAAAAAGCTAAGTCACGACTCAATCCTCATGGTTTATATATGCCTTTGCCTGTACCTAGTGTTCCTTGGGAGGATATATCTATGGACTTTGTTTTAGGTTTACCTCGAACAAAGAAGGGGAGGGATAGCATATTTGTTGTCGTGGATAGGTTCTCGAAAATGGCACACTTTATACCATGTCATAAAAGCGATGATGCTGTTAATGTTGCTGATTTGTTCTTTCGTGAAATTATTCGCTTGCATGGTGTGCCAAATACTATTGTTTCAGATCGTGATACTAAATTTCTTAGCCACTTTTGGAGATGTTTATGGGCTAAGTTGGGGACTAAACTGCTTTTTAGTACTACTTGTCACCCCCAAACTGATGGACAAACTGAAGTAGTCAATAGAACGTTGTCTACTATGCTTAGGGCTGTTTTGAAGAATAATAAGAAAATGTGGGAGGAATGCTTGCCTCATATTGAATTTGCTTATAATCGTTCATTGCATTCTACTACTAAGATGTGCCCTTTTGAAGTTGTGTATGGTTTCCTACCTCGTGCACCTATTGATTTGTTGCCTCTTCCATCTTTGGAAAAGGTTAATTTTGATGCTAAACAACGTGCTGAATTGATTTTAAAAATGCATGAGTTAACTAAGGAAAACATTGAGCATATGAATGCTAAATATAAACTTGCTGGAGATAAGGGTAGAAAACATGTTGTGTTTGCACCTGGAGATCTTGTTTGGTTACATTTGCGTAAGGATAGATTTCCTGATTTGCGCAAATCAAAGCTAATGCCACGTGCTGATGGTCCCTTTAAGGTGTTAGAGAAAATAAATGATAATGCATATAAACTTGAGCTGCCTGCAGATTTTGGGGTTAGTCCCACTTTTAACATTGCAGATTTGAAGCCTTATTTGGGTGAGGAAGATGAGCTTCCGTCGAGGACGACTTCATTTCAAGAAGGGGAGGATGATGAGGACATCAATACCATTGTTACACCCACAGCCCCTACTGCTACATATACGGGACCAATTACTAGAGCTCGCGCACGCCAATTAAATTATCAGGTACTTTCGTTTCTTGGTAATGATTCTAATGTTCATGAGAATATGATGCTACCTAAATTGGATACATTTGTTTTGCTTACAAGTGAAGGGCCTAGCTTGGAGAAGGAGGAACATTGGAGCAAGAACAAGCATGGAGATGATGCTATGCGCAAGGGGAACAAGAACGGAGTGACAAGTGATGATTTTAGGACTTTGAAGCCACCATAATGGGTGCATGAAGCCTTGGACGAAATATACAAGATGCCACTTCATAAATTTCGTCCCGAGGCTATTATAGGTGTTGCGTCACCTTTTTATTGGGCCAGGCCCATGTAATTTCGAAATACATAAGTATAGGCTATTTTTAGAGTCCGTATGTGTGGGGAAACCAAAGATAGGGTTGATTTCGGATCCCTCCACCAAGGGCCACGAAATTCCCCCTCTCTTCCTCCATATATACAGCCCTTAGGGCACCGTTTAGACTTTGGGTTTTGTTTAGATTAAAGTTCGCCATAGCTGCAACTTCGCGTACTTCGTTTGTGTTCAACGACCAGACAAAGGCGTCACAGAACCCCACCTTGATCAATAAAGCTTTCATCTTATATTCGCAATATCCAGATTGCAATCTCGGTTTCTTATTGCAATCTTAGTTTCTTGCTTGTTCTTCGTTTGCTCGCAGGAAACAGACCCTCGTGGTCAGGTTGATCGTGCTCCGGCGTGGTCAATAACCTCTCGGAGTTGGTTTAGCGATTGCTAAGGCGCGACGTCCTCGCACGTTCGTAGTCGGATCGTCAAAGTTGACTTCCACAAAAGCGATATCCATCATCTCATCGAAAGACGGGACACCTTTGCCTCTATCAGTAGAGGCATTAATAATATTACTATTCGTTATCGTCATCCTATTCCTAGGCTAGATGATATGCTTGATGAATTGAGTGGCTCTACAATATTCTCCAAAGTTGATTTGCGTAGTGGATACCATCAAATTCGTATGAAATTGGGTGATGAATGGAAAACAACATTTAAAACTAAGTTTGGATTATATGAGTGGTTAGTCATGCCTTTTGGGTTAACTAATGCACCTAGTACTTTCATGAGGTTAATGAACGAAGTTTTACGTGCTTTCATTGGACGATTTGTGGTAGTTTACTTTGATGACATATTGATTTATAGCAAATCTTTGGAGGAATATTTGGAACATTTACGTGTTGTTTTTATTGCTCTACGTGATGCACGTTTGTTTGGAAACCTTGGAAAGTGCACCTTTTGCACCGACCGAGTATCTTTTCTTGGCTATGTTGTTACTCCATAGGGAATTGAAGTTGATAAAGCCAAGATTGAAGCTATTGAGAGTTGGCAGCAGCCCAAAACGGTCACACAAGTGAGGAGTTCCTTGGCCTCGCTGGTTTCTATAGGCGTTTTGTGAGAGATTTCAGCACCATTGCTGCACCTCTCAACGAGCTTACAAAGAAGGATGTGCCTTTTGTTTGGGGTACCGCACAAGAAGAAGCCTTCACGGTATTGAAAGATAAGTTGACACATGCTCCTTTACTCCAACTTCCTAATTTCAATAAGACTTTTGAGCTTGAATGTGATGCTAGTGGAATTGGATTAGGAGGTGTGTTATTACAAGATGGAAAACCTGTTGCATACTTTTCTGAAAAATTGAGTGGGCCTAGTCTGAACTATTCTACTTATGATAAAGAATTATATCCTCTTGTTCGGACCTTAGAAACATGGCAACATTATTTATGGCCCAAGGAATTTGTTATACATTCTGATCATGAATCTTTGAAACACATTAAAAGTCAAGCAAAATTGAACCGTAGACATGCTAAATGGGTTGAATTCATTGAGACTTTCCCTTATGTCATTAAACACAAGAAGGGTAAAGAAAATGTTATTGCTGATGCCTTGTCTCGTCGTTATACTATGCTTTCACAACTTGACTTTAAAATATTTGGTTTGGAGACCATCAAAGATCAATATGTTCATGATGCTGAATTTAAAGATGTATTGCAGAATTGTAAGGAAGGTAGAACTTGGAACAAGTTCGTTCTTAACGATGGATTTGTGTTTCGTGCTAACAAGCTATGCATTCCAGCTAGCTCCGTTCGTCTTTTGTTGTTGCAGGAGGCGCATGGAGGAGGATTAATGGGACACTTTGGCATCAAGAAGACGGAGGATATACTTGCTACACATTTCTTTTGGCCAAAGATGAGACGGGATGTTGAGCGTTTTGTTGCTCGCTGCACTACATGTCAAAGAGCTAAGTCCCGACTCAACCCTCATGGTTTATATATGCCTTTGCCTGTACCTAGTGTTCCTTGGGAGGATATATCTATTGACTTTGTTTTAGGTTTACCTCGAACAAAGAAGGGGAGGGATAGCATATTTGTTGTCGTGGATAGGTTCTCGAAAATGGCACACTTTATACCATGTCATAAAAGCGATGATGCTGTTAATGTTGCTGATTTGTTCTTTCGTGAAATTATTCGCTTACATGGTGTGCCAAATACTATTGTTTTAGATCGTGATACTAGATTTCTTAGCCACTTTTGGAGATGTTTATGGGCTAAGTTGGGGACAAACTGAAGTAGTCAATAGAACATTGTCTACTATGCTTAGGGTTGTTTTGAAGAATAACAAGAAAATGTGGGAAGAATGCTTGCCTCATATTGAATTTGCTTATAATCGTTCATTGCATTCTACTACTAAGATGTGCCCTTTTGAAATTGTGTATGGTTTCCTACCTTGTGCACCTATTGATTTGTTGCCTCTTCCATCTTCAGAGAAGGTTAATTTTGATGCTAAAGAATGTTCTGAATTGATTTTAAAAATGCATTAGTTAACTAAGGAAAACATTGAGCGTATGAATGCTAAATATAAACTTGCTGGAGATAAGGGTAGAAAACATGTTGTGTTTGCGCCTGGAGATCTTGTTTGGTTACATTTGCGTAAAGATAGATTTCCTAATCTGCGCAAATCAAAGCTAATGCCACGTGCTGATGGTCCTTTTAAGGTGTTAGAGAAAATAAATGATAATGCATATAAACTTGAGCTACCTGTAGATTTTGGGGTTAGTCCCACTTTTAACATTGCAGATTTGAAGCCTTATTTGGGTGAGGAAGATGCGCTTCCGTCGAGGACGACTTCATTTCAAGAAGGGGAGGATGATGAGGACATCAATACCATTGTTACACCCACAGCCCCTACTGTTACATATACTGGACCAATTACTAGAGCTCGCGCACGCCAATTAAATTACCAGGTACTTTCGTTTCTTGGTAATGATTCTAATGTTCATGAGATTATGATGCTGCCTAAATTGGATACATTTGTTTTGCTTACAAATGAAGGGCCTAGCTTGGAGAAGGATGAACATTGGAGCAAGAACACGCATGGAGTTGATGGCATGCGCAAGGGGATCAAGAACGGAGTTACAAGTGATGATTTCAGGACTTTGAAGCCGCCATAAGGAGTGCATGAAGCCTTGGACGAAATATACAAGATGCCACTTCATAATATTCGTCCATAGGCTATTCTAGGTGCTGCGTCACCTTATTAATGGGCCAGGCCCATGTAATTTCGAAATACTTAAGTATAGGCTATTTTTAGAGTCCGTATGTGTGGGGAAACAAGAGTTAGGGTTGCTTTCGGACCCCACCCTTAAGGGCCACGAAATTCCCCCCTCTTCCTCCATATATACAGCCCTTAGGGCGTCGTTTAGACTTTGGGTTTTGTTTAGACTAAAAGTTCGCCATAGCTGCAACTTCACGTACTTCGTTTGTGTCCAACGACCAGACCAAGACATCACAGAACCTCACCTTGATCAATAAAGCTTTCATCTTATATTCGCAATATCCCGATTGCAATCTCAGTTTCTTGCTTGTTCTTCGTTTGCTCGCAGGAAACAGACCCTCGTGGTCAGGTTGATCATGCTCCGGCGTGGTCAATAACCCTCGGAAGTTGGTTTAGCGATTGCTAAGGTGCGACGTCTCGCACGTTCGTAGTCGGATCGTCAAGGTCGACTCCCACAGAAAACGATAGCCACCATCTCATCGAAACATCGGGACACCTTAGCCTCTATCAATCGTTACCAAGAAACGAAAGTACCTGATAATTCAATTGGCGTGCGCGAGCTCTAGTGATTGGTCCAGTATGTATAGCAACACGGGCTGTGGGTGTAACAATGGTATTGATGTCCTCATCATCCTCCCCTTCTTGAAATGAAGTCGTCCTCGACGAAAGTTCATCGTCCTCACCCAAATAAGGCTTCAAATCTGCAATGTTAAAAGTGGGACTAACCCCAAAATCTGTAGGCAGCTCAAGTTTATATGCATTATCATTTATTTTCTCTAACACCTTAAAAGGACCATCAGCACGTGGCATTAGCTTTGATTTGCGCAAAATAGGAAATCTATCCTTACGCAAATGTAACCAAACAAGATCTCCACGTGCAAACAGAACATGTTTTCTACCCTTATCTCCAGCAAGTTTATATTTAGCATTCATACGCTCAATGTTTTCCTTAGTTAACTCATGCATTTTTAAAATCAATTCAGCATGTTCTTTAGCATCAAAATTAACCTTCTCCGAAGATGGAAGAGGCAACAAATCAATAGGTGCACGAGGTAGGAAACCATACACAATTTCGAAAGGGCACATCTTAGTAGTAGAATGCAATGAACGATTATAAGCAAATTCAATATGAGGCAAGCATTCTTCCCACATTTTCTTATTATTCTTCAAAACAGCCCTAAGCATAGTAGACAATGTTCTATTGACTACTTCAGTTTGTCCATCAGTTTGGGGGTGATAAGTAGTACTAAAAAGCAGCTTAGTCCCCAACTTAGCCCATAAACATCTCCAAAAGTGGCTAAGAAATTTAGTATCACGATCTGAAACAATAGTATTTGGCCCACCATGCAAGCGAATAATTTCACGAAAGAACAAATCAGCAACATTAACAGCATCGTCGCTTTTATGACATGGTATAAAGTGTGCCATTTTTGAGAACCTATCCACGACAACAAATATGTTATCCCTCCCCTTCTTTGTTCAAGGTAAACCTAAAACAAAGTCCATAGATATATCCTCCCAAGGAACACTAGGTACAGGCAAAGGCATATATAAACCATGAGGATTGAGTCGTGACTTAGCTTTTTGACATGTAGTGCAGCGAGCAACAAAACGCTCAACATCCCGTCTCATCTTTGGCCAAAAGAAATGTGTAGCAAGTATATCCTCCATCTTCTTGACGCCAAAGTGTCCCATTAATCCTCCTCCATGCGCCTCCTGCAACAACAAAAGAGGAACGGAGCTAGCTGGAATGCATAGCTTGTTAGCACGAAACACAAATCCATCATTAAGAACGAACTTGTTCCAAGTTCTCCCTTCCTTGCAATTTAGCAATACATCTTTAAATTCAGCATCATGCACATATTGATCTTTGATGGTCTCCAAACCAAATATTTTAAAGTCAAGTTGTGAAAGCATAGTATAACGACGAGACAATGCATCAGCAATAACATTTTCTTTACCCTTCTTGTGTTTAATGACATAAGGGAAAGTCTCAATGAATTCAACCCATTTAGCATGTCTACGGTTCAGTTTTGCTTGACTTTCAATGTGTTTCAAAGATTCATGATCAGAATGTATAACAAATTCCTTGGGCCATAAATAATGTTCCCATGTTTCTAAGGTCCGAACAAGAGCATATAATTCTTTATCATAAGTAGAATAGTTCAGACTAGGCCCACTCAATTTTTCAGAAAAGTATGCAACAGGTTTGCCATCTTGTAATAACACACCTCCTAATCCAATTCCACTAGCATCACACTCAAGCTCAAAAGTCTTATTAAAATTAGGAAGTTGGAGTAAAGGAGCATGTGTCAACTTATCTTTCAATACCGTGAAGGCTTCTTCCTGTGCGGTACCCCAAACAAAAGGCACATCCTTCTTTGTAAGCTCGTTGAGAGGTGCAACAATGGTGCTGAAATCTCTCACAAAACGCCTATAGAAACCAGCGAGGCCAAGGAAACTCCTCACTTGTGTGACCGTTTTGGGCTGCGGCCAACTCTCAATAGCTTCAATCTTGGCTTTATCAACTTCAATTCCCTGTGGAGTAACAACATAGCCAAGAAAAGATACTCGGTCGGTGCAAAAGGTGCACTTTCCAAGGTTACTAAACAAACGTGCATCACGTAGAGAAATAAAAACAACACATAAATGTTCCTCAAAAGATTTGCTATAAATCAATATGTCATCAAAGTAAACTACCACAAATCGTCCAATGAAAGCACGTAAAACTTCGTTCATTAACCTCATGAAAGTACTAGGTGCATTAGTTAACCCAAAAGGCATGACTAACCACTCATATAATCCAAACTTAGTTTTAAATGTTGTTTTCCATTCATCTCCCAATTTCATACGAATTTGATGGTATCCACTACGCAAATCAACTTTGGAGAATATTGTAGAGCCACTCAATTCATCAACCATATCATCTAGCCTAGGAATAGGATGACGATAAAAAATAGTAATATTAATAATGCCTCTACAATCAACGCACATACGCGACGTACCATCCTTTTTCGGCACTAAAATCATAGGAACAGCACAAGGACTAAGGGATTCGTGTATATAACCTTTGTTGAGCAGTTCTTGTACTTGACGCATAATCTCCTTCGTCTCCTCTGGATTGGTACGGTATGGTGCACGGTTGGGTAATGATGCACTGGGAATTAAGTCAATTTGATGCTCAATCCCTCGAATAGGTGGTAATCCCGGTGGCACGTCTTGTGGAAAGACGTCAGCGAACTCCTGCAAAATGTTAGTGACAGCAGGAGGCAAAGAGGAAGGCACGTCCTCGAATGAAAATAATGCCTCTTTGCACACAAAAGCATAGCAAACAGATTTGCTAAAATCTAAATCATCAATATCATATTTGGTGGCAAGTAAACATGCACTTCTCAATTTAATTTCAGAAGCAACACTAGATGGTTTATTATTAGGCTGCATTTGTTGCTCAAATTCTGTTGCCACAATCTAATTTTCACTTTTTTCTCCTGTTTTGCTTTATTAGCTCTATTAATATCATCTTTCAAAATGGAATCAGGAGTCATAGGAAGCAAAGTAATATTTTTATCCTTATGAACGAGAGTGTACTGATTGTTTCTACCATGGTGTACAGAATTTTTATCAAATTGCCATGGTCTACCAAGTAATAAAGAACATGCTTGCATAGGTACCACATCACAATCAACATAATCAGCATATGTAGAGATACTAAAATGCACATGAACAGTACGTGTTACCTTAACCGTGCCGCTGTTGTTGAACCATTAGATGTAGTAAGGATGTGGATTTGTTCTTGTGGTGAGAGATAGCTTCTCCACCATCTCCATGCTAGCCAAGTTATTGCAGCTCCCTCCATCTATGATGACGCGAACAGAACGTTCCTTCACAACTCCCTTTGTATGGAACAAATTGTGCCTCTGATTTTGCTCAGCTTGTGTAACTTGCACACTCAAAACACGTTGAGCAACTAAACATTCATACCTGTCAGCATCTTCAGCAGCCATGTATTGCGTCTCATGATCAGAATCATCTCCACCGTGTTCTTCATGTGTAATAAGAGCCAAAGTCTCCTCATCATAGTCACTAGCAGACTCATACCCACCATCCTCAGTAGCGATCATCACACGCTGAGATTGGCATTCTCTCGCAAAATGTCCTCTTCCCTTACAATAACGACAAATAATATCACTTGTGTGCCCTGTTGATGCCATGGAAGAAGAAGAGCTCTGCGCAGGCCCGGTAGGTGTGCTCTTGGCAGATAGTGGTGGTTGTGCCTGCTTTCTTGAATCACGACTGGAGTTGGCACCTGATGGAGGTGCTGGTGGAGGGGAAGTATGTAACACCCTCGATGCGACTATATCTCCCACGTGTTGAGGCACGACTTAGAGGCATAATCGCATTGAAGGCATATGTCGCAAGTTAGGCAATCTTCACAACATCCCATGTAATATAATAATGAAAGGGGATATAACATAGTTGGCTTACACTCGCCATGTCAATCAAGTACATAAATAACATTACATCATCCAAACACTCATGGCCCGACTACGGCGCCAAAATAAAAGAGAACCCAACATGCGACACGGTCCCAATCACCCCCAACTGGGCACCACTACTGATCATCGGGAAAGGAAACATAGTAACGTTGAGAGTCCTCGTCGAACTGCCACTTGAGCTCATACGCGTCTCCTGGAGCGGAATCATCAGGCCCTGCATCTGGTGTAATAGTAATCTGTGAGCCACAGGGACTCGGCAATCTCACACCCTCGCGATCAAGACTATTTAAGCTTATAGGTAAGGTAAGGTAAAATATGAGTGGAGCTGCAGCAGGCGACTAGCAAAATGGTGGCTAACTTATTCGCAAAAGAGAGCGAGAAGAGGAGGCAAAGCGCAAGCGAGAATCTAGAGAACAACCTGCGCAAACATTACTCCAACACCGTGTCCACTTCCCGGACTCCGCCGAGAAGAGGCCATCACGGTAACACACTCAGTTGATTCATTTTAATTAAGTTAAGGTTCAAGTTATCTACAACCGGACATTAACAAATTCCCATCTGCCCATAACCGCGGGCACGGCTTTCGAAAGTTCAAATCCCTGCAGGGGAGTCCCAACTTAGCCCATGACAAGCTCTCACGGTCAACGAAGGAATAGACCTCCTCCCAAGACGTTCCGATCAGACTCGGTATCTCGGTAATTCAAGACACTTCGACAGGTTAAAACAAGACCAGCAACACCGCCCGAATGTGCCGACAAATCCCGATAGGAGCTGCACATATCTCTTTCTCAGGGCACACTCAGATTGTCTAAACTTCCGGTAGGCCAGCCCAGAGTTGCCCCTGGTAGCCACCGGCGGCTGACAGTTTGGACCAACACTCAGAGGAGCACTGGCCCTGGGGGGTTAAAATAATGATGACCCTTGAGTCTGCAGAACCCAAGGGAAAGAAAAGGCTAGGTGGCAAAAGGTAAAACCAAGGTTGGGCATTGCTGGAAAAGCTTTAATCAAGGCAAACTATCAAGGGGTTCCCATTATAACCCAACCGCGTAAGGAATGCAAAATCCGGGAGCATAACACCGATATGACGGAAACTAGGGCGGCAAGAGTGGAACAAAACACTAGGCGAGAGGCCGAGCCTTCCACCCTTTACCAAGTATATAGATGCATTAAGATAACAAGATAATATAATGATATCCCAACAAGTAAATAAAAGATGTTCCAACAAGGAACGGCCTCCAATCTTCACTTGCAACTAGCAACGCTATAAGAGGGGTTGAGAAAAGCGGTAACATAGCCAATCAATGGTTTGCTAGGACAATGGTGGGTTAGAGGTTTGACATGGCAATTTGGGAGGCTTGAAAGCAAATGGTAGGCATCGTAGCATTGGCATAGCAAAAGAGCGAGCAAACTAGCATAGCAAAGATAGTAGTGATTTTGAGGGTATGATCATCTTGCCTGTACAGTTGTCAGAGTTGACTGGATCCTCGAAAGCAATCTCAACGGGCTCCTCGTTAGCGAACTCGTCTCCTGGCTCTACCCAAACAAGACAAACAAGCAACAAGGATACAATCAACCACGTGCAAGGATCAAGCAATATGATGCAATGATAATAAGCTATGCGGGATACGATGCGGGATGCAAAAAGCAAGATATGACAGGAAATGCATGAACCTGGCCTCAACTTGGAAATCCAAGTGTGCCACTGGAAAGATGAGATGAAACCGCTTGAAAACGATATAAAGAACACCGGAATCGGAGTTACGGTTTGGAAATGGCAAGCGATACAAAAATGACTCCGGTCTGCGATTTACAGCAAGTAGCCATCTAAATGCAATGAGATGAACATGCTACAGCACTCAAACATGACAACAAAATACATGGTAGGGATGCACACAAGATGCTTCACAAAATTCTAGCACTGAGCTACGGCCAATTCATCCATTAACAGGTTCAAACAAGCATGGCAAAAATGCATATGACAAACAGATTTCAGACTTAGTGAAATTAACACTTGTCTGGAATTTCAGATCAGGTAGCCCTCTTCGGAGCAATAAAACTACATGCTACAGGATCTGAACATGGCAAAGTAAAGCATGGCATGGAGCTACTCAAAGAGCTTAACAAAAGTCCCTTAGTGACCTTGAGCCAAAAGGGATCGGAAAATACAATTGCAAGCATGTGAACATGGCAAAAATATAATCAGTTCTCAGACTTAGTAAAAACTGACACATGCTGAAATATAACTCAAGTGGGCATGTTTACGAGCTCGATGCACTCACTACGGTGCAAGTCATGGCAATACAAGCATACACCCATGAAGAAAGCACAAAATGCAAGCTAGACATGGCAAGAACAATAGCATAGCATGCACGGATCAACTTCAACATCATCGGCAAAATTGCAAACAAGTTGACAATCTGCCCAGATTCACAAAGTAGCAAAAGTAGAGCTCGATTGACTCAAGCTAGGGTGCTCCATAATTGCAAAAAAAGAAATGGATGGATACAGCACTACAATATTAACAAAACATCCTTACTGATCATCCTCAAAAGAGGCACGGATCACTAGGAAACAACATGAACATATGGCATCATGAGATAAACAATTCCAGGACACTGAAATTACTAAGTCCCTGAAAACAGAATTAGCAAGTGCACCACTTTGCAAGCTTGCACAAGACACCACACACATCACAAAAATACATGGGTTGCACCTCTGGAAAGATGACAAAACCCTTAACAAAACATATGTAGAACTCACGGGCATAACATGCACACATTAATCATGGCAAAAATGACAAAAAGCTAAATGGAGTAGCAGATCTGATAATTAACTCAAGTAGCCCTCTTCTAACAGCATTTCGGGCATCAAGATGAGCTCAAATGAAAATGATGCAATGGAATGAAATGATGTACTCTCTGAGATGAACATTTTGATATGCTATATGCATGAATCAGAGCTACGGATGCAAAGTTACGGAGCTATGAACAGGGGCACTTCGACTGAAATTATCAAGGACTTAGAAAAAAACAACCCCGAGATCTAGGGTTCCGATGGCACGCGGCCCGAGGCCGGATCCAAGCTCGCCGGCGTCGATGGCCGGTGCGGCGGCCGGAGCGAGAGGAAGAGGCCGGGCGGCAGAGAGGAGGCGAGGCGGCGGCCGGACGGCGGCGTCGGCGGCGGCGGCGGCTTGCGCGGCGGCGCGTCGCGAGGCGGGGAGGAGCGGCGACCGGGCGGCAGCAGCGGTGTTCGCCGGCGGCGGGGCGGAACAGGCAGCGGCGCGGCGCCGGAGTGGCGGGCGATGGCGGCGCGACGAAGGAAGAGCGGGGCGGCGCGGGGAAGGCGGCGGCCGGGCTCGGGGGCCGGATCTGGGCCCGAGCGGGCCGGCGCGGTGGACGGCGGCGGGAGGCCACGTGGCGGGCGCCTATTGGCCCGGGGCGGGGGCGGCGGAGCGCCCGGACATGTCCGTCGGCATGATTTTTGTCCGGCGTGGCATGGGGACGATTTATAGGGTTTCGGGAAGGAAGGAGATCCGAAAATTGGGGGTGTTTAAATAGGCATAGAGGGAGCTAGGAGAGTCCAAATGAGGTGCGGTTTTCAGCCACGCGATCGTGATCGAACGCTCTAGATGATGGAGCAGGGTTAGGTGGGGTTTTGGGCCAAATTGGAGGGGTGTTGGGCTGCAACACACACGAGGTCTTTTCAGTCCCTCGGTTAACCGTTGGAGTATCAAACGAAGTCCAAATGGTACGAAACTTGACAGGCGGTCTACCGGTAGTAAACCAAGGCCGCTTGGCAAGTCTCGGTCCAATCCAGAAATGTTTAATGCCCACACATGAAAGAAAGCTAGAAATGGCCACCGGAGGAGAACGAAGCGCCGGAATGCAAAACGGACAACGGGGAAAATGCTCGAATGCATGAGACGAACACGTATGAAAATGCAATGCACATGATGACATGATATGAGATGCATGACAACGATAACAACACACGGAGACAAAGACCCGAACCCGAGAAAATAAATTAACTTAACGCCGGAAATGGCAAGAGTTGGAGTACAAATTGGGAAAGTTACATCCGGGGTGTTACAAAGTAGAGGATGCACGTGGTGTCCATGATGAAGATCGACCGGTAGAAAAGTTAGTTCGCGCCAATGCCTGTCGATCCTGCACTTCACGTTCAGCTTTACAAGCAAGATGGAATAAACGAGTGATATTAGTATACTCCTTATACTCTAGAATGGTCTGAATCTCTCTATTTAATCCACCCATAAAACGTGCAAGCATAGCTTCGTTCTCCTCAACAATACCACATCTAATCATGCCAGTTTGTAATTCCTGATAATATTCTTCTACAGAAGTGTTTCCTTGTCTTAAGCGCTGCAATTTTTGAAGTAATTCACGTTGATAATATGCTGGAACCCAATGAGTACGCATAGTAGTTTTCAAAGCAGTCCAAGTAGCTGGAATAGGATATAATCTACAATGTTCAGACCACCAAACACATGCAAAGCTAGTGAAAGCACAAACAGCAGCAGGAACACGTCTCTCCTCAGGATATTGTAAACATGTAAATCGTTGTTCAGTTTCTAACTCCCAAGTAAGATATATATCAGGAACATATCTACCCTCAAATGGTGGAATATTCAATTTTAGTTTAGGAAGATGGTCATGTACCTCAGGTGGTGGTGCAGCCCTACTGATGAGGACATCCCAGGTTCACCTCGTTTATCATCTTCTCCTGATGATAAGTCTCAGCCATCAAGTGAAGCTTCTACAAAGAAGATCTATTTGGGTCCCATGACAAGGAGCCGTGCCAAACAAATAGCACAAGAGGTGAACGCGCTCCTAGCTTATCATAATTTAAATGACCATGAGAACTTTATACTGCCTAAATCTCGTGTGCTGATTTTACTTAGGTACAATGTCGAGACAACCAACAACATTCAGCACATGAAGAACCAAGTTTTGGAGCCCATTCAACAAGTTTAAAGAGAACAAGTTTCAACTCTGATGAAAGCCTTGTTTTGGTGACAAGGACAACTAGTTACACCGCAAGGAAGAATAGCAAGCCATCTCAACACTCTATTGTTGCATGTGTAGTTCCAGAATTCGTCCCAGAACTTGCTGAATCACCAAATATATGAGCATCCAGCACGTGTGGGAGTACAAAATGGAGAGCATATGAAGTCTACTTTCAGGAAAATCAAACGGTGCATCATTTGGAGTCCTGAGTCAAAGGATATGAGAGTTCCAATGCAAGTTGTCCAGAGCATTAATTGCTGCGCGAGGCTCCATGAGTTTGCCCCCTTGACCAGCTGGTTAGCACGAATTTGAGCCCCTCTTTTGGCCTGGTTTCACACCTATACTAGGAGGGTTGTTCCTAGTATAAATACCCCTTCCCCCACTTCAGCCACAACTCTTTGGCAATTTGATTTCAGCATAGGTTAGCTAAGTGCAACCAGAATATTGTTTGAGAGTTCACTTCCTCCTTAGCTCTTGTAATCTTGCCTTGTGAGAGGGTAAACTCACTTTGTAATTTTATAACAGCAGCCGTTGAGGCGGCGACCAGTTCGTGCTTCCAACTTCGTGCGTGGTTGCGTGGATTGGAACTAAGAGTGTGGTTGGGCGAATACTTGTCGCTGGTTGTTGCATTTGTAATAGTTAGCTTCGGTCTCATTAGGTTGCACTAGTTATCCTTTACCCGACATCGTTGTTGGTTGGGGTCGAGGGTTTCCTTCGTACCCTTCAGGTGGCATTGATTTGCAACATAGAGCCGATCCTCCGTGAAGATTGGGCAACCCCGTATCATCTTGGTATTAGAGCTTCGGTTGACATGGTAGGATCTTGTATCCCTAGTTTAGTTCGTGTTCTTGTTCATCCTAAAAGTCCAGAAAATAGCCCCACAAAAAATCCCTTTACCTAGCCCTTTGCAGCCTTTAATCTGTTATTTGGTGAGTTTTATCAAGTTCTTGTCCACTAGATCTTTGTTTTTAGTTGCTGAGTTTCCCCCCATCCAATCTTGTGTGTTTGTGTTCATTTTTGTGCATAGATTTTAGATCTGCATCCTCCACCAAATCATGCATATGTTTGTCATCCGGAGTCCATTTTGAGTGTTTTTGTGCATTTTGAAAAGCCCACACTGTGTGCTCTCCATTCATCCTTGTTAGATCTGATTCTCATCGTGTTTTCCAGCTAGTAAAATCAGATCAGTTCGTGTGTGTTTGCTACCAAAGTTTCAGCTACATGTTCTTGTTGGTTGACTTCATCTATTGTGATTTTCGTGATTCCCGAAAGTTTGTCAAAAATAAGAGGCAAAAAAAAGAGGTCTGCCCAAAGAAAGAAAGTGTGTGCAAGAAGCAAAGGAGAGAAAACTTGGGACTGTTCTTCACTTATATCTTGAGAAATCCATGTTTGTGTTGTGAGTTGAAACGTGTCAAGTGTGCAAAGTATTCAATCCTTGCTTGCAGCAAATCTGATTCCTTGGCGAGAGTTGCATGTACCTCACGTATATCTCATTCAGCAACTAAATGCATTAGAATCTTGTGTGGATGATTACTTGGTTCAACAATATCTAGATTGCAGATTAGTGCACCTTTTGCTATATATATACCCCACCCAAACTCCACCAAACAGCCCCGCATGTGCAACCCTAGACTTGTATTCGCTTGATTATCACTCTTTGTATACCAACCACCGACACCACGGTTGAGCATGATTCTGCTCTCATTTGGAAGTTACTTGTATTCGCTTGAGTTGTTATCCACATATATGCTTCTAGTACTATAGGGCTTTTGGAGAACTAACCATGGCAGGTGAAGAAAACGAGTATGATGTTAAAGGAAATGGGCATCTCAATCAGCCCGTCACACCGGTTTCACTTCAACGCATTACGTGATCATCTACGCCGAGAGTTCAGAAACAGCCTTGACCCAATTGAAGAGAAGCAAGACAAGTTGTCGAGAGATTTACAGCAACTTATGGGTAATGTTGAAGAGCAACTCACTCAGAACATGGCAGCCATGAGGACTGGTATTGTTGCTGATATTGTGCGAGAGCTTCGTCAGAACCGAGAAGATGCAAGTGTTCATGGTGAAGAACAAAATGTAACTGATGGGGAAGGTGATGCCTCCAATGCACAAGCTAGAAGAAACCGTGCTCATGCTCCCCATGCCATGAGACCTCCCGGTCCCGGACGTGGAAATGATCATGGTAATGGACGTGGTCATCATGAAGCTGCTGCTAGTCGTGGTCTTAGAGGAGGCCACCGAAGAGAAAATCTGCACCATGAAGGTAGTGGAGATGAGTTTGATGAAGATGAAGAAGGCATGCACCAGAATGACAGATTTCATCATCATAGAAACTATGATCGTGGACGGCAGGAGGAGGAGAGGTTTGGAAAGCTGAAATTTACCATGCCCAAGTTTGATGGTGGATCTGATCCAGAAAGTTATCTCACATGGGAATTGAAGGTTGACAAGATTTTCCGCATGCACAACTACTCTGAAGAGAAGAAATTAGCAATGGCCTCACTTGAGTTTGAAGACTATGCTCTAATTTGGTGGGAGCAAGTTCAGATTCAGCGAGAAGAAGAAGGAGAGCCTGTTGTTGCTACATGGACAGAAATGAAAAGAGAGATGAGGGCAAGATTTGTCCCAAGGCATTATAGATGTGACATCTTTGATAAGCTCCAGAATTTGAGGCAAGGGAAGTTATCAGTTGAGGAGTATCATAAGGAGATGGAGAAGGCAATGATAAGAGCCAACATACATGAAGATGAGGAGCAGTCCATGGCAAGGTTCCTCTACGGCTGAATCCTAATGTTAAACGAGTGGTTGATTTGCAGCCATATCGTAATGTAGTAGAGCTGGTACATCTTGCTTCTAAGGCTGAACGTCAATTGCAAGAAGACTCGAAGCAAAACAGAACTACGTCCTTCACAGCTCGAGCTACATCAAGTGGGAGTAAGTTTATACCTCAATTCAACGTTGGTCGAGGTATTATGACTAGTTCTGGTGGTGGAAATCAGCCCCATGCACGTGCAGCCACGAGCAGAAATGATGCATCAAATTCGAAGGAGAAGAGCAAATTTGCAGCTCCTAGTTCATCCTCCATTGGCTCCACGGGGAAAACTAGTGAGATAGAGTGCTTTACATGTAAGGGACATGGCCACATGAAGAAGGATTGTCCCAACAAGCGTACCATGCTGATCATCGAGAATGGAGAATATGAGTCTTGTAGTGAACCTGAAGAAGAAACTGAAGATGGTGATGGTTCAGATGGTGATGAGCAAACCTATTGTGATTATGAGCAAGGTGCCTCTCTTGTTGTCACTAAAGGTTTGAGTGTGCAGATCAAAGAAGCTGAGAATGGACAACGACACAATCTGTTTCAAACAAGAGCCAAAATGCAAGACAAGGTATGCAAGGTAATTGTTGATGGTGGGAGTTGTCACAATCTTGCAAGCAAAGAAATGTGTGATAAGCTTGGGCTGAAGCTGCTACAACACCCTCATCCATATCATATACAATGGTTGAGTGAATGTGGAGAGATTAAGATCACACACATGGTACAGGTGCAATTCAAGATGGGAGATTATAATGACACCGTTGAGTGTGATGTGGTGCCAATGAAGGTGTGTCACTTGCTGTTGGGCAGACCGTGGCAATATGATCATTCAGCTCAACATTGTGGCAGAACCAATCAATACACCATCAAGTGGAGAGGAAAAGACTTGGTGCTTAGACCCATGACACCCCAACAAATCATGGCTGAGCACTTGCAGAAAGTTTCTGAAGTAAAAATAGTGAGTAAGAAAGAGGGAGAGAAAAAGAGCGAGAGAGAAATCCACAAATCAGTGAGTGAGCGCCACAAGCCAAATCTGAGAGAGAAGAATAAAAGAGAGGGAGAGAACTTAGTAATGTTAGCCACCAAATCAGAACTGAGAGATGAAATCAAGTGGTCGTTGTACTTGTGTACAAAGATGCTTTGCTTTCAGCTAATGACTTAACATGTCTCCCTAGTGCTGTTTGTGATGTCTTGCAAGAATTCGAGGATATTTTTCCGGAGGAAGTACCCGCTGGTCTACCTCCCTTGCGTGGCATAGAACATCAGATTGACCTCATTCCAGGAGCATCACTTCCGAATCGACCTCCCTACCGCACCAATCCTGAAGCAACAAAGGAGATACAAAGGCAGGTACAAGAACTTTTAGATAGAGGTTATGTGCGTGAAAGCTTAAGTCCTTGTGTTGTACCTATGATTTTGGTGCCCAAGAAAGATGACACATGGCGATTGGTAATGGATTGTAGACCTATCAATATTATAACTATTAGGTATCGTCATCCTATTCCTAGGTTAGATGATATGCTTGATGAATTGAGTGGCTCTGCTGTTTTCTCTAAAATTGATTTGAGGAGTGGATACCATCAGATTAGGATGAAAGAAGGAGATGAATGGAAAACTGCTTTCAAAACAAAATTTGGGTTGTATGAGTGGTTAGTCATGCCTTTTGGATTAACTAATGCACCAAGTACATTCATGAGATTGATGAACCATGTTTTGAGAGCTTACATTGGAAAATTTGTTGTTGTGTACTTTGATGACATTCTAATCTATAGCAGATCCATTGAGGAACATATTGAACATCTAAAACAAGTGTTGAATGTGCTAAGGACAGAAAACTATATGTTAACGTTGAGAAGTGCTCCTTTTGCACAAACAAGGTTGTTTTTCTTGGCTATATCGTTTCAAGATAGGGAATCGAAGTGGATGAATCTAAGGTGGAAGCAATCAAGAATTGGCCAACTCCAATGAATGTAAGCCAGCTGAGAAGTTTTCATGGCCTTGCTGGTTTCTACCGGAGGTTTGTGAAAGATTTTAGTACAATTGCTGCACCTTTGGATGAATTGACAAAGAAAGGAATTCCCTTTAAATGGGGTGCACCACAAGAAGAAGCATTTCTTGAGCTTAAGAAACAATTAACTGAAGCACCTTTGCTGACTCTACCTGATTTCACTAAAACTTTTGAGATAGAATGTGATGCTAGTGGAATAGGTGTTGGAGGTGTGTTAATGCAAGAACGAAAACCAATAGCATATTTTAGTGAGAAGCTGAGTGGTGCACAACTGAATTATTCTATTTATGATAAGGAGTTGTATGCCTTGGTTAGAGTGCTTGAAACTTGGCAACACTACCTATGGCCTAAAGAGTTTATTGTACATTCTGATCATGAGGCCTTGAAACATTTGAAAGGCCAAGCTAAACTGAATCGTAGGCATGCTAAATGGGTAGAATTCATTGAAACTTTCCCATATGTTGTGAAGTATAAGAAAGGAAGGGAAAACATGGTTGCTGATGCTTTGTCCCGTAGGCATGTTCTTTTGACACAATTAGAAGTGAAGGTACCAGGACTTGAGAGCTTAAAAGAACTGCATTGCACTGATCATATATTTTCAGAACCATATGCAAAATGTAAAGATGGGAAAGGTTGGGATAAATACCATGTGCATGATGGGTTCCTTTTTAGGGCTAACAAGTTGTGTGTTCCAGATTCGTCGGTTAGGCCTTTGTTGTTGCAGGAATCACATGCAGGAGGACTAATGGGACACTTTGGTCATGAGAAAACTTATGAGTTGTTGGCCGATCACTATTATTGGCCAAAGATGAGGAAGGACGTTGAGAGATTTGTGCAGCGATGCATCATATGCCACAAAGCTAAGACTAAACTGGACTCCCATGGTTTATATACTCCCATACCTGTTCCAAATGCTCCTTGGGAAGATATTAGCATGGATTTTGTTTTAGGACTGCCTAGGACTAAGAGGGGGAGGGATTCAGTTTTTGTTGTGGTTGATAGGTTCTCAAAAATGTCACACTTCATTCCGTGCCACAAGAACGACGATGCTTCACATGTTGCTGATTTGTTTTTCAGGGAAGTTGTTCGCTTGCATGGAATGCCAAGGACTATTGTTTCAGATCGAGATGTGAAGTTCATGAGCTACTTTTGGAAAACATTGTGGGCAAAATTAGGAACCAAGTTGCTATTTTCAACAACGTGTCACCCTCAAACTGATGGGCAAACAGAGGTAGTGAACCGCACACTCTCAGCCTTGCTGCGTACAATGATCAAGAAGAATTTGAAGGAGTGGGAAGAGTGTTTGCCGCACGTGGAGTTTGCTTACAATCGGGCAGTTCACTCTACCACAAACATGTGCCCGTTTGAGGTGGTATATGGATTCAAACCACTTGCACCAATTGACTTGCTGCCACTTCCATTGCAAGAGAGATGTAACATGGAGGCTTCCAAGCGTGCTACATATGTGAAGAAGATTCATGAGAAGACCAGAGAAGAGATAGAAAGGAAGTCCAAGTACTATGCTACTCAGGCAAAAAAATCGCAAGAAGGTAACTTTTGAGCCCGGAGATCTGGTTTGGGTACATTTGCGCAAAGATCGGTTCCCAGAGAAGCGCAAATCCAAGCTAATACCTCGTGGAGATGGACCATTCAAAGTCTTGGCCAAGATCAATGACAATGCTTACAAAATCGAGCTTCCTGAAGACTATGATGTGAGTCCAACTTTCAACATTGCTGATTTGTCTCCATGCTTCGATCAAGAGGGTCAAGAGTCGAGGACGACTCCTTTTGAAGAGGGGGGGGGGATGATGAGGACATCCTAGGGTCACCTAGTTTATCATCTTCTCCTGATGATAAATCTCAGCCATCAAGTGAAGCTTCTACAAAGAAGATCTATTTCCCATGACAAGGAGCCATGCCAAACAAATAGCGCAAGAGGTGAACGCGCTCCTAGCTTATCATAATTCAAATGACCATGAGAACTTTATACTGCCTAAATCTCGTGTGCTGATTTTACTTAGGTACAATGTCGAGGACAACCAACAACATTCAACACATGAAGAACCAAGTTTTGGATCCCATTCAACAAGTTTAAAGAGAACAAGTTTCAACTCTGATGAAAGCCTTGTTTTGGTGACAAGGACAACTAGTTAAACCGCAAGGAAGAATAGCAAGCCATCTCAACACTCTATTGTTGCATGTGAAGTTCCAGAATTTGTCCCAGAACTTGCTGAATCATGCAACGCAAATATATGAGCATCCAGCATGTGTGGGAGTACAAAATGGAGAGCATATGAAGTCTACTTTCAAGAATATCAAACGGTGCATCATTTGGAGTCCTGAGTCAAAGGATATGAGAGTTCCAATGCAAGCTGTCCAGGGCATTAATTGCTGCCCGAGGCTCCATGAGTTTTCTCCCTTGACCAGCTGGTTAGCACGAATTTGAGCCCCTCTTTTGGCCTGGTTTCACACCTAAACTAGGACGATTGTTCCTAGTATAAATACTCCTTCCCTCAGTTCAGCCACAACTCTTTGGCAATTTGATTTCAGCATAGGTTAGCTAGGTGCAACCAGAATATTGTTTGAGAGTTCACTTCCTCCTTAGCTCTTGTAATCTTGCCTTGTGAGAGGGTAAACTCACTTTGTGATTTTATAACAGCAGCCGTTGAGGTGGCGACCAGTTCGTGCTTCCAACTTCGTGCGTGGTTGCGTGGATTGGAACTAAGAGTGTGGTTGGGCGAATACTTGTCGTTGGTTGTTGCATTTGTAATAGTTAGCTTCGGTCTCGTCAGGTTGCACTAGTTATCCTTTACCCGACATCGTTGTTGGTTGGGATCGAGGGTTTCCTTCGTACCCTTCAGGTGGCGTTGATTCGCAACATAGAGCCGATCCTCCGTGAAGATTGGGCAACCCCGTATCACCTACCGTTGCGATGATATGCATGAGGACGACCTGGTGGTGGTGGTGTTGGTGGTTGCATGTAGTTCTGATTTTGATCAACCTCATCCTCGTAATGGTCCTCCACCTCTGCAGTAGCAGCAGGAGCGACAGAAGCACCAACAGTATGTACAGCAGCACCAGTAGTTTGACCAGGCTCAATGGGAACGCGTTGTGCTCGTCCCACTTGGTTTGGAAGACGATGTTGTTGTTGTTGCTGTAGAGGTGCGACAGGTGCAACGGGCGGTGGAAGACGCGCGAGAAATTCATTAAACTTGTTATGAAGCTTTGTTTCGAACGCCTTCTCAATGCCATCTATCTTCTCCATGGCCTCTTCAAATGTGTTTAGCACATCTTCCACCTGTCCACTCATCATTTGCTGAAACTTATCATGTAACTCTTTGTTCGTCATGTTCTCCCAGTCAATCGCGTCAGGTTGTGATCCTGCCATGGTTAGCAGCAATAGAAACACACAAGAATATGATCCTACAGACTACTAGAAAATGGCGGTGGTGGAGTGTCACAAATCCGTCAAGCAAATCTCAAATTCTTACCAGTTCTTACCCAGCAGCAGGCGGTGATCGGCAACCTTCATAGTCAAAACTCTCAAAGCTTGGATACAGGAAGTACCAGGGAGAGTCAAATGCATGACGTAGATGTATGTGGAGCTAGGAAGGCTTATAATATGGTAGCAAAAAGGGTCAGCAATAATCAATTCAGAGATGCAAAGTTGAATAAACGCTTAACGACGGTACTGTGCTGGTCCTAGGCTAGACCGTACTAGAGACGTGAGCCTAGAACACTAACAAAAATCATGGCGCTGCACGTAAACAAGGGAAAAGCACACTCTGGAACTTTTTTTTGCTCTTTTTTTTGGCGCTCCTCTTTTTTTTGCGCTCCTCTTTTTTTGCGAAAAATCACTATAATGGCGAGTGTCTCAAAATTCTTTGCTCTGATACCACTTGATAGAGGCAAAGATGTCCCGATGTTTCGATGAGATGGTGGCTATCGTTTCTGTGGGAGTCGACCTTGACAATCCGACTACGAATGTGCGAGACGTCGCGCCTTAGCAATCGCTAAACCAACTTCCAAGGGGTTATTGACCAACTTCCGAGGGGTTATTGACCACGCTGGAGCACGATCAACCTGACCACGATGGTTTGTTTCCTGCGAGCAAACGAAGAACAAGCAAGAAACTGAGATTGCAATCTGGATATTGCGAATATAAGATGAAAGCTTTATTGATCAAGGTGGGGTTCTGTGACGTCTTGGTCTGGTCGTTGGACACAAACGAAGTATGCGAAGTTGCAGCTATGGCGAACTTTTAATCTAAACAAAACCCAAAGTCTAAACGATGCCCTAAGGCCTGTATATATGGAGGAGAGAGGGGGAATTTCGTGGCCCTTGGTGGAGGGGTCTGAAACCAACCCTAACTCTTGTTTCCCCACACATACGGACTCTAAAAACAGCCTATACTTAACTACTTCGAAAATACATGGGCCTGGCCAATAATAAGGTGACGCAACACCTAGAATAGCCTATGGACGAAATTTATGAAGTGGCATCTTGTATATTTCGTCCCATGCTTCATGCACTCATTATGGTGGCTTCAGAGTCCTGGAATCATCACTTGTAACTCCGTTCTTGTTCCCCTTGCACATGCCATCATCTCCATGCTTGAACTTGCCCCAAGGTTCATCTTTCTTGTCCAATCTAGGCCCTTCATTTGTAAGCAAAACAAATGTATCCAATTTAGGCAGCATCGTGTTCTCATGAACATTAGAATCATTACCAAGAAACGAAAGTACCTGATAATTCAATTGGCGTGCGCGAGATCTAGTAATTGGTCCAGTATGTATAGCAGCAGGGGTTGTGGGTGTAACAATGGTATTGATGTCCTCATCATGATCACTTATTAGCTTCTCGACCGTGCTTTGCTTCTCTTCTCGCACTCTTTTGCGTAAGTTAGCCACCATATATGCTAGTGTTTGTTGCAGCTCCACCTCACTACCCTTTCCTACCCACAAGCTTAAATAGACTTGATCTCGCGGGTGTGGGATTGTTGAGTCCTCTTGACTCACATATACTTTCAAACAGTTGCAGGTGCCGATGATACCAGTGTAGGTGACGCAACCCAGCTCAAAGTGGGAGCTCGATGAAGACCTTGATTGTTGTTTTGTTTCATTCCTGTTGATCAGTAGTGGAGCCCAGTTGGGATGATCGGGGATCTAGCATTTGGGGTTGTCTTCTTTTATTTTGGTTCCTTAGTCGGACCTTGATTGTATTCTGGATGATGTATGTTTAACTTGTATTTGTGTGAAGTGGCGATTGTAAGCCAACTCTTTATCCCTTTCTTATTCAGTACATGGGATTGTGTGAAGATTACCCCTCTTGCAACAAACCTACCATGCGGCTATGCCTCTAAGTTGTGCCCCGACACGTGGGAGATATAGCCGCATTGTGGGTGTGTTACAAGTTGGTAATCAAAGCCTTCCCCGACTTAGGAGCCCCCTGCTTGATCGAATCGCTGACGTTGTTGAGTCTAGAAGAAAATGTTTTGAGTCTTAGGATTATATATATATATATCGGAGAGTAGGATTCTTTTTACTCCTCAGTCCCTTCGTCACTCTGGTGAGGCCTCCTGACGTAGAGTTTTGACTCTTCTCTCCTCAAATTTCATGAAAAAAATTAGGATCACGCGGGTATCTTGGAATCGTTCCGATGGTTTTGTGACGAGAACATTGTTCTTGGTGCCTCCTGACATTTAGGGGTTGTGGCAGTGTCCCGGGGAGTTGACCTCCAAGGTGTTGTCGTCACAATTTTATCGCTGCAGTTCTGGAATACCTGAGTTTCGCCGACATCGAAAATCTCTTATATGCAGTTGTTGGTGAGATAACCTCGACGCCACCCAGTACTGGAGCGGGAGTTCGGGAGTATTGCCATAACTCGTATAATGGATGCTTTTCGAAGGTTGATGTAAATGATTTTCGAAGGTTTCTTGGTTATGTGTTGAAGGATGTATACAGCTGGATGTAGGATTTGCTAGTTTTGGGTGAGATATTATGCTTCCCCTGTATCCCCAACACCTGATTGCATAACCAGAAAGTTTCGGGAGTTTATAAGTGGGAATTCAAGTATCACGTAGGATATCTTTCCAACAGACACATGATACGATGTGGGTTCTATCATATGTTTGTTTCCGGCTTATTTTGTAAGCCAATCCTTTGTTTTTGTTTTGATTGTGGTATTCGAGTTGCTTCAATTTCAAATGTGTTTCCATACCTTTTCTAAGCGGTGTTCTCATATTTCTATGTGAGTACTAATCCTTCATGATCATCGAGAATGTCATGTCAATCCTTTTCAACTGGCGTGTTTCTCTTCAAGTGGATCCGGTCATTTTCAACATCTGCAAGTTCAACTCTAAGTATTCTCATCAGTGTTTGTTTCATCCGTCCTAAGTTGTCCTTGATTTTTTCCCACCCTCCCACCCTTTTCCTTCAAGGACTCGGATTTCTAAATCAAGTATCCATCTTATGGATGTGAAGTTTCTTCATTCTTTCCGTCAATATTCTTATCCGGTGATTCTCAGGAAGATACTAACGGGGCTTCAAGTTTATTATTCTTCGTTCTCTTTTCTTCTTCGGTGGATTAAATTCAAGCTTTGTTGTTCATATCATTTTCCTCGTTTCAAATGTTTTCTCATGCCGGTGCACCTCTTTATCATTCACCTCTCACTATTCATTTGTTTCGGAGTGCCGAAGATATCTCAGAAGATTTGTGTTTTCACTCCTAATCCGTTCAAGCTATTTCAAGGATTTTATCTCATAATGGCTATTTAATTCAACCGCTGCAATTTCTCTTCAAATAATTTCAATGGTGTTTTCTTTGAGTGGGCCCTAACCCACAGGTCTTTTCCCAGGATCTTACCTGACTCTTCTATTTTCCCGGAGCTTCTCAAATTCTTTCAAAGTTTGACGTAAGAATGATTTATCATTAGTCAAATGTCCTTCTCTAAGATCTTTCTAATTCTTCTCATCGTTGGTTCAACCTTTCTAATTTTCATTTCGGAGTGCCTCAACAATTCATGGTAGCATATCTCATCGTCATTCTCAACATTTGAAGACCGAAGAAGAGTTTCTCTTCAATCTTATCCGTTCTCTCAGGGATGCGTAGTTCAAGCTTGATGCCATCCTCTCATAATTGTTTTCGATTGTGAGAATTCTTTTCACCCATCTGGAGCAGTTCATGAGTCTTTTCAGTCTGATTCTACGGAGGCCATCATTTCGGGTTTATTCATTCTCAGCTTTCAGCACCCGTTCTCTAAATCTTACCGGTGCATCATTCAAGTATTCTCTAATCAGCTCGTGATCTCTTCGTTCTCATGTATCTAAGTTCCCTCAAGTATCATCATTCATTTTCCAATTCTTCCCGGTGAATTGTGCCCTTGCTACTTCCATTTTCAATTCTTACGGTGGTCCATTCAAGATTACTCTTCTCTGGGTATCTTATTAATTTATTCGTTGTTTCCAAATCCCACCAATGGTTCCATCAAGACCTTCCCAAGTTTACGCTTTATCTCTCCTTTATCATTTCTAATGAGAATGAGTAGTATGCCAAATCCGTTGCTTGTCATCAATTTAATTGATGAAGGATAAGCATAATGTAATTCTTATTCTTGTTTCATCGAGTAAATTCAATTCCTTATTCCGGAGGTTCATCAAAATTCTTGATTTCGTTTGTTCATCCTTCTTTCTGGAGTTCCAAGTTTTTCTCGGTTATATCATCGCGAAGCTCCATTTAATCAATGCAAGGATTCATCTTATTCTTTTCAAGCTTCTTTTCCTTGCGACCTTCTTTATATCTATCTGGAGTTCTTCGAGAGTTTCTTCACGGTGGCTCGTCAAGGATTCTATTCATTCTTCAATTGTTCTTCAAGATCTCTCTCGGAGTCATGACCTGCCAAGCTATACTTCAAGTATTCTTGATCTTGCATTCCGAAGTGCAATTCTTTCTATCTTATCTTTTGAGGTGGTGTTATGTCATTGTTGATAATTTACCTTCGTGTTTCATGATTCACAAGTTTTCAAGAGTGACATATCTAAATCCATCATTTTCTCTTCGTTCAAGACATCTTTTCAACCAATCAATCTCTTCGTTGGAGTTATCTTGTGTCATGTTTCACCTAAAGCCTTCCCTAAGGAATGTTGCTATTGTGGTGCTTATCAATGATCCAAGTTATCTCTCTATCATCTTGGTGGAAGAAGTTTTTCATCTCTTCTTTGTTCCCGACCAATCATTGCTTTCGGTGGCAGAATTTCACCTCAGTTTTGAGATGTTTTCCATAAGCCCACTACAAGCTTTTTCGTTTCGTTGTTGGTTCTCCAACAACTTCGTTTTAACCTTCTTCGAAGAGTGTTTTCCAAGCTCATTTGTGGCAGAACTTGTCATTTTCTTCTCCATTTTGTTATTCCAATGATATATCTTCTATTCTTCCTTCCGGAGGCATTGTGTTGTTGCTCTCTTCGTCCCATCAACTCATTTTTGCCGAGATCATATTCCTTTCTAGCTTATCCATTTAACCGGAGTGTTGTCGTAATTGATCTTATCCTTCCTTGTACATTTCATTTCTATCGGAGTGCTTGCATGTACTTCTTATCCATTGTAACATTTTTCTTATGTCTTTCAACCTACAAGGTTCTCGTAATGTTCCTTGTTCCTCTTTTCTAACGGATTGTTTTCAACTTTGTTCATCTTCATTGTATTCTTTCTTTCAATTTGTTCAACCTCCCAAGGTTTGTGGTTTCACTCGTTTGTCAAAGAAGCAACTTAGTTGTACCTCTTCTCTTCCTCTTTCTTTTCTCTCCAGTGCCATCCTAGATCTCGGGACGAGATCCTCTCGTAGTGGTGGAGTGTTGTAACGCCCCAAGACCGGAGCTTCAGATGCCTTCCATGTCTTGCGTGTTAGCTGTGTTATTTATTTGTTTGGTTCGTTGCATTCATCCTTGCATCAATGCATTGCATCATGTCATCATGTCTTTAATTTTCTAGCTCAATTAAATAAATCGTATGGATCGTCGGTCCATTTAAATCGAGGGAATTCATGTGGTGATTCTCTTTACAACATATACCCCCAATATTAGGGAGCTATAATAAATATTCCACTATTTTGGAATTCACCTTAACACACTTGCAAAAATCCCAATGCCTTTGTTATCACAACTCTTGGTCTCTAACTTTTCCATATATCCTTTCATCATATTCCGGAGCTCCACCAAAAATCCGAACATTTTTGGACACTTCTAAAAACCAAGTCCTAGTTCAAACCCATTTGAATTAAATTCAAATGAGTTTGAATTACATCTTTCATCTTTCCTCTCCTATTTTTTGTGGACCGTGCACATTTTTGCGAGTCCGAGAAAATTATCCCCGTGCCCAAACTCTTTCTCTAACCTTTCTTTTCTTCCCTTTTTCTTTCTCTTTATTCTTTTTCTATTTTGAAAAGAGTAAGAGAGAGAGAAGGAGCCCAACAGCCAGCAGGCCTCCTGGCCTTTTCCCTATCCCCACCTAAGTGGCCTAAGGCCCAGCCGCCGACCTCTAAGGCCCATCTGCACCGAAGGTCAGCCCGGCCTTCTCCCTTGCTAACCCTAACATCGACCGAACCCCACTCCCCTCGTTCTCTCGTTCCCTCCCGCAGCACCGCACACGATCCACATCTCCTCGATCCCCCTCGTTCTCCTCCCGAACCGCGGCCTCTGCCCGACCCCCACTCCTCCCTCACTCCCTCGTCCTCCTCGACATCGCCATCCTCCCAGCACCAGGAGCCTGCTCCGCTGCCACACACATAGGAGCAGGGCCCTCGCGCCGTGCACCTCATCCGCCCCTGCTCCCGGACCTCCTCAACGCTGGCCTCTCCCTTCCTCCCCTCATCGCTTCTATCCAGTGCGTCGCCCTGCGCCCACGGCCCCGCTGCCAACTCTCCTCGCCAAAGGAGCACTAGGAGGAGTGGACCACCGCCCGTCGCCATCAACTCCTCTGGTTGTCGCGTCCTCCCTCTCCTCCGTGGCCGCACGTTGCCCAGTACCTCCTTCTCCAGCAAGCCTGCGCCCGCCTCCTGCTCGCCTCGCCATGGCGCGCTCCCGACCAGGCGCCACTCCACCTCCGGCGTGCCCCTGCTCCCTTCTCCTCCTCGCTGCTGCTCTGCTCCGCACCAGCCAAGTACCGTTGCCTGCCGCCCGCCCAAGCTCCACCACCGGTCGCCTCATCGTCCAGGTTCCGCTGCCCCGCGCGCATTCCCGGTGGATCTACCTCAAGTTCTTCACAGGAGCTCTGTGTTGGCCTCTCCTTCCCCGCGACCAGCACCCATGAACTCCACTGGCAAGCCGCCGCCACAGTCGCCCGGCGCCCGTTCTCCCATTTCATTGGTGCCTTGTCGCACTACCTTGGCTGTGGCATGCGCTGGCAGTTTTGATGTTGCCAAGACCATCGGACCAGGACCGCCTCCGTGTTTTCTTTCACCAAGTACCACAACGTACGGCACCCGAACGACCACCACAACGGCGCCAAGTTCCGCCACCGACGACCGTTTTGGATACGCCAAGAACCGGATCGCCAAGTACCACGACGTCAAGTACCCCTACACATGGATACACCAAGTGTGCGACTACGCCCGGCGAGGCAACAAGTACCTCTAACGTCGACCCCCGAAGGCACCATGGACGTCAAGTTCCTCGCCATGTACCACTACCATCGCTGAAGGCCGTTGAGCGAACCACTATCGTTGACGTGTACGACTACTTTGTGAACGTGTACCCAATGAACCCGGAGACCTATGTTGCGACAAGTACCCCCTCGTTGATCCGAACATCTACAGGAAAACGTGTACCACTACCGTCGAGGACTGATAGTTCCACTACTTCTACTATCGAAGCGAGAATGACTACTTTCACTACGAACGTCCTGAGACGTCTACTTCATCTACTTTGCACCGGACGAGAACCGTCCCGTTTACACGCTTCGAAGGTATAACCCCGAGACGACCGCCCGTGAACGAATGCATGTGTTGTATGAGTTGCATGTTTGGATGTTGTATCCTCCCGTGAACGTTAGTTGTTTCCGTCGCTTGGTACCGTCGTCGACCCGTGGGAACCCGGTAACCGGGATCACCCCACCATCTTTTGCACGCTCCCGCCACACTTTCTTTTGCATCGACGTCTCAATGAGTTGTCAGAACTGGAACATTGCCGTGGCACCGTTTTGTTATCGTTGTCGTGGCACCCCTTTCATTTCCGCCACGATGACAAATGCTTCATAATGCTCTTATCAATATTTTCATAAAACTTGCATAAACTTGCATATGTCATCCGCACCATGATAATAACATTTAAAATGTTTAAAATTGTTGTTTGCATTAAATTGCTAAATTCATATGGGGATTTACCGGATTTGTTGTTTGTTATATCCGGCCCCATTTAAATTGTCCAGATAGTATAGTTTTGTTATGTTTCACCTCTTGCCATGTTAAGAACATTTAATATTGTTGGGTGCATAAACGAGAGAGATCTAAATAATTGATGTGGTGTTTCGTGCTCCACTTAATTTGTAGTGTTGGTTGTGCACTTTGCCATGCCATGCCTCTTTAAAATGGACATGCATCATACTTGGTTATGCATCATGCCATGTTTATGTGATGGTTGTTTACTGTGTTGCTTGCTTCTTTCCAGGTTGCCTCTCTCGTTAGCTTAGGTTTCGTTCCGGAGTTGTAAGGATCCGTTCGGCTACGTCCATTTGTCTCCTTCATGGACTCGTTCTTCTTCCTTGCGGGATTTCAGGCAAGATGACCATACCCTCGAAATCACTTCTATCTTTGCTTGCTAGTTGCTCGCTCTTTTGCTATGCCGCGCTACCTACCACTTGCTATATCATGCCTCCCATATTGCCATGTCAAGCCTCTAACCCACCTTTCCCAGCAAACCGTTGTTTGGCTATGTTACCGCTTTTGCTCAGCCCCTCTTATAGCGTTACTAGTTGCAAATGAAGATGAAGTTGGTTCCATGTTGGAACATGGATATGTTGGGATATCACAATAACTATTATTTTAATTAATGCATATATATACTTGGTAAATGGTGGAAGGCTCAGCCTTATGCCTGGTGTTTTGTTCCACTCTTGCCGCCCTAGTTTCCGTCATACCGGTGTTATGTTCCTTGATTTTGCATTCCTTACGCGGTTGGGTGTTATGGGAACCCCTTGACAGTTTGCTTTGAATAAAACTCCTCCAGCAAGGCCCAACCTTGGTTTTAACATTTGCCACCTAAGCCTTTTTCCCTTGGGTTCTACAGACTCAAGGGTCATCTTTATTTTAAACCCCCGGGCCAGTGCTTCTCTAAGTGTTGGTCCAACCTGAGCGATGTCCGGCGCCCCCTGGGCAAACAGGGTCTATGCCAACCCGACGTCTGGCCCATCAGCTGTGCCCTGAGAACGAGATATGTGCGGCTCCTATCGGGATTTGTCCCACATCCGGGCGGCTTTGCTGGTCTTGTCTTACCATTGTCGAAATGTCTTGTAACCGGGATTCCGAGACTAATCGGGTCTTCCCGGGAGAAGGAATATCCTTCGTTGCCCGTGAGATCTTGTGATGGGCTAAGTTGGGACACCCCTGCAGGGTTTTGAACTTTCGAAAGCCGTGCCCGTGGTTATGGGAAGATGGGAATTTGTTAATGTTCGGTTGTAGAGAACTTGACACTTAACTTAATTAAAATGCATCAACCACGTGTGTAGCCGTGATGGTCTCTTCTCGGCGGCGTTCGGGAAGTGTACACGGTTCTTGTGTTATGCTTGAAGTAAGTAGCTTCAGGATCACTTCTTAATCACTTATTAGCTTCTCGACGGTGCTTTGCTTCTCTTCTCGCTCTCTTTTGCGTAAGTTAGCCACCATATATGCTAGTGTTTGCTGCAGCTCCACCTCACTACCCTTTCCTACCCATAAGCTTAAATAGTCTTGATCTCGCGGGTGTGAGATTGCTGAGTCCTCGTGACTCGCATATACTTTCAAACAGTTGCAGGTGCCGATGATACCAGTGCAGGTGACGCAACCCAGCTCAAAGTGGGAGCTCGATGAAGACCTTGATCGTTGTTTTGTTTCATTTCCTGTTGATCAGTAGTGGAGCCTAGTTGGGACGATCGGGGATCTAGAATTTGGGGTTGTCTTCTTTTATTTTGGTTCCGTAGTCAGACCTTGATTGTATTCTGGATGATGTATGTTTAACTTGTATTCGTGTGAAGTGGCGATTGTAAGCCAACTCTTTATCCATTTCTTATTCAGTACATGGGATTGTGTGAAACCTCTTGCGACAAACCTACCATGTGGCTATGCCTCTAAGTCAGGCCCCGACACGTGGGAGATATAGCTGCATTGTGGGTGTTACACGCGTGCTCATATGATGGGCACCAAAGGACAACAACATAAACATAAGCAAATGAAAACAATCATAGCAATTCACCAATTACCCCAAAGGACAACAAAAATCTACTCAAACATCATAGGATGGTAACACATCATTAGATAATAATATGAAGCATAAAGCATCATGTTCAAGTAGGGGGTACATCAGGTTGCGGGAGAGTGGACCGCTGAATATAGATGAGGGAAGGTGATGAAGGTGTTCATGAAGATGACAGAGTTGTTGGTGTAGATCGTCGTCATACGATGATTGCCCTGGCGGCGTTCCGGCGCCATCGGGAGAGAGGGGGAGAGAGCCCCCTCCTTCTTCTTCTTCCTTGCCCTCCCCCAAGATGGAGTAGGATTCCCCCTTTAGTCCTTGGTCTCCATGGCTCCCGGAGGGCAGGAGCCCCTCTGAGATTGGATCTCTCTCTCTCTCTCTCTCTCTCTCTCTCTCTCTCTCTCTGTTCTCTTCTGCTTCACGTTCCTGTTTTCTGGCCGAAAATCGTTTCTCAAATTGTCGACAATCCGTAATTCCGATTGGGCTGAAATTTTAACACCATTTTTTCGGATATTAGCTTTCCTGCGGCCGAAAAGGGCACCAACTGCCTTACAGGGGCGCCACAAACCTGCCAAGCGCGTCCTGGGTAGGGGGCGCGCCCCTTGGGCTTGTGGGCCGCTCGGGCATCGTCTTGCGTTGATTTTTTTCTTCCAAAAATCACATATATTCCAAAATAAAACTTCGTAAATTTTTATTGCATTTGGACTTCGTTTGATATGGATATTTCACGAAACAAAAAACATGCAACAAATATGAACCCTACCTCGGCCCCGGGTCCGGATGGCCTCCCGGTTAAATTCTTCCAGACCTTCTGGAATGTGATCAAGCCTGAGATCATGTCCATCTTCGACGAGTTCTACATTGGGTCCATCGACCTCGGGCGCCTCAACTATGGGATCATTTCACTCATCCCAAAGGTGCCTGGGGCATCCGGAATCCGCCAATTTTGTCCGATCACGGTGATTAATGTGATCTTCCGGATTCTGGCAAAATGGTACGCCAATAGGGTGACCCTTCTTGCCGACCTCATCACCACCCCAACCAATCCGCCTTCATTCAAGGCCGGTATACCTGGATGGGGTGCTAGTCCTTCACGAAGTTCTGCATGAGGTCCGATCAAAACACCTCAGGGCAGTCTTCCTGAAGATCGATTTCCATAAGGCATATGACACTATTAGCTGGCCCTTCCTTCGGGAAGTTTTGTTCCGGAAAGGCTTCGACGAGCGATGGATCACCAGAGTGATGCAGATGGTCTCCCGCGGTCGCACTACCGTGAACATCAGTGGGGAGATTGGCCCTTACTCCCGCACCCTTTGTGGGGTTAGACAAGGCGATCCTTTCTCCCCATTCTTGTTCAATATGGTGGTGGACGCACTTGCCACCATCCTGGACAAGGCCAAGGCTGCGGGCCATATTCGTGGGATCACTCCTCATCTGGCCGATGGCTTTGGGATCTCCATGCTGCTCCAGTACGCCGACGACACCATCATCATGGTCGAAGGCTCGGACGCGGACATCACTAACCTTAAGTTCCTCCTCCTCTGCTTCCAACAAATGTCTGGCCTCAAGATCAACTTCGACAATGGTGATGTGATGGTAATGGACTACTCTCCGACGGAGGCCCTCGACATTGCCAACCGCCTCAACTGCCTCCTAGGCTCCTTCCCCACGACTTACTTGGGAACGCCCATTAGTGACTCTCGGCTTACCATTGCGGACTTGCGTCCAATGGTGGCCAAGCTGCAAACGCGCATTGAGCCATGGCAGGGTAGGTGGCTGTGGAAGGTGGTTCGGGCGATTCTCATCAACTCCTCCCTCTCCAGCCTCCTCTTGTTCCTCATGAGCTTATATAGCCTTCATGAGACCCTTCACCATGAGATCGCCAAAGTCCAATCTCGCTTCTATTGGGCTGGCGATAGCAATAAGTAGAAATACCATATGGTTAGCTGGCCAGACATCTGCAAGCCCCGAGATCAAGGAGGCCTTGGTATCATGTGCTCTAAGCGCATGAATATTGCCCTCCTCTCCCGCTAGCTCTGGTGCATTTCGCAAGGGCACGACAGCCTTTGGTTAGACATCATCCGGAACAAGCACCTGCGTGGACAACCCCTGGCCTTCTGTCAAAGGTCCGGTGGTTCCCAGTTTTGGCAGTCGGTCATCCAACTGCTACCCGTCCTCCGTATTCGGACTTCCATCTCAGTTGGATCGGGTGCTGCGACTTTGTTCTGGTTTGACCCTTGGGCGGGAGACACCCCCTTCGCGACCCGCTTCCCCGACCTCTTCGCCATCGCCGTCGCCCCCTCGATCTTAGTAGAGAGGGGCCTTATTGACTTAGGGCACCTCGCTTTCAGGAGGCCATTTGGGCCTCCGGAAGCCGCCGCCTGGCAGGAGCTGCTTGATTGCGTCGCTCTCCAGGAGCCGGTAGTGGATGCTGACCCGGATGAGGTGCGGTGGCGTCTTGAGCCTTCGGGCCAATTCTCCACCAAGTCCCTCTACATGGCCATCGCCCCCTCCCCCGCTCCCCCTCCTTTCCGGTTGTATGGCCCATTCGCCTGCCACTAAGAATCTAGATATTCATGTGGCAATGGATCCGCAGATGGATCCCATCTGGGGTGGAGGTTCGCAAACGCAATGGCCCTGGTCCGACCTCTACCCGCTGTGTGGTATCCCCGAAGATTCGAATCACATCTTCTTCTCCTGTGTATCTGCTCAATTCGTGTGGAGCTGCTTTAGAGGTTGTTTGGATAAATGGAATATATAGAATCCATTCTCTATAAACCTGGAAAACAGCCTAACCGAATAAAACCCCGTTTGGCTACTTCAACTAATCCCTGGATATAGGAAACTTGGTTTTCTAAAACCTGGAATTCTGCGTTTATAGAAAAACGACTATGAGTCGTTTTTCTAAAAACTGCATATACCCAGTCTCGTCATCTCCTACTCCACGCCGTCTGTCCGCGCGGGCAGTCGTGCCGGTGTCGTCCGTGATGGTCACGATGCCTTCTCCTTCATGCCGCCCGCCATGGTCCCGCCTCCTCCTCCTCCATGCCGTCCGTCATGGTTGCACTGTCCGCCATGGTCGCCCATCGTCTCTTCCTCCACACCGTCCATCTTTGCAGGGCTGTCGGTCGTGGTCCTGCGGTGATTACGTTGTTCGCCATGGTCGAGTCTCCACCGAGGCCAGCTCCTCGGCGGTCTATTTGCAGCCTGGACGTACATCCACTCTGTTTGTAGTCTGGACCACAGGCGTCGAGGGACGGCGGGTGTACGTCCGATGCTTCTTCAGCTGTTCCCACGCCGTCCTCCCTGGCCACCTCAGCGGCTTCCTATTGCTGGTCGCTGCCCTGAACTTGCGCTCTCTGGATGTGTACGTGATGGCCACGAACATCATGCTCGCTGATGCCCTGCGCACCAGTGTGGACAAAGTAGCCTGCTTACTTGCCGTCGAGGCGCTCGTGGAGGCAGAGCAGCACGGTGCAGTAGAAGAAGGCATGCATCTGTGTGGCCTTGCCGCTGTACGCAAAGAGAAGTGGAAGAGGAAGCGGCGTCCAGGGACGCTCGAGATGGCAGTAGGAAGTGTCAAATATCAGGAACTGCAGCTTGAGAAACTCCGTCGGTGCTCAATCTGGGTAAAAGTTCATGGTTGTAGTTCACAAGAGAATAAGGCTGAATCATTACACAAGCAGGAAACAAGACATACTAGTTTCATCGTTTTCTAACCCAAACAAGATTTTTTATAAACTGATTTTTCACAAAACAGTTGGTAAAATGGGTTTTGCTAAAAAACTGCTAAAAACTTGTTTTATATAAACCCATCGCTAATATTTTTTATCCAAACAACCCTTTAGAGAGGTGGTGGGAGGTGACTGGTGCCACGCCAACTTCCCCGACCTCTTCGCCAAACTCTAGAACTCCCCCTGCCCTCTCATCACATTAGGTGGCTTGAGATTGGGGCACTCGCGTGGACCCTCTGGACGATCCGCAATAAGCTTGTGATTCAGCGCATTCATCTTTGACGGGCTACTGACGCTCTCTTCAAACTGTTTGGTTACTTGCAGCTTTGGCGGCCGCTTAGCCGCCCACAGGATCGGGACGCCATCTCCGTCTGCATCGCCGACCTTCGCTCGATGGCCGTCCGTCTGTCACTGCCGCCCCCTCCGCTACCTCCGGAGCCAGATTAGACGCCCGACATGTTCTTCGGCTTCGCCTGCTTCTTTTTTTTTTATGATTTTGGGCTTGTTGAGTTGTGCCCTCAGCAAAATCTTTGTATTGCTTGTTGTGTGACTTGGGTGTGTGTTCTGTACTAGTCCGTGTATGTGTGCTTTTGACGGTTTGCTTTTTATTTATAAAGCGGGGCGAAAACCTTTTTCGGTAATATCAACATCCAACACTTATTATTCAAATTCTCGTCTTTTAGTTTTTGAGCACAAATACGTGGGTTTCTTTTTAATTAACCGAATATTTTTGAAAACCTAATTTTCTGTTTATCCCCAACGCCCAGTCCGTTATTCTCGTGACCCCCACCCACCCACACACCCCGTTTGTTGTAAACTCGCTCAATCTGCGGACGCAAGCGGCACTCGCTCAATCTGCGGACGCAAGCGGCCACCTAGCGCAGGATGGAGATGACGAGTTCTTTAGGAGCCGACGAGAGGCGGGGGCCAGGATCGGTGGAGGTGCAGGTGGCTGCGGCGGCGCTTCAGCGGTCGGAGGTGTTCCACGTCGTGAAGGAACTGCTCGGCTTCGTTCTCTACATGCACCACCAGATCCCCTCGTAACTCTCAGCCTCCCAATCAGCTTCAATAGTTCTTTCGAGCAATTGCCTGGGGTTGAAATCTCATCTTTACTGCATTTTAGATGATATATGGCCTTCGAATTTGGTTTGGTTTGGTCCAATTCTTAATAATAGCTGAGTTTGAACTACAACTTCGTGCTTGTGGACCTAGTTTGGGTACGATTCGAGTGGATTTGGTAAATCCTGCAAATCCGTCAATTTGAACTCCCCGTTTGTGGTGTGTGAGAAGTCAAGGATTTGGATCGAATGGTTTTACTGGATTCGACCATTGAATTGTACAGGGCGATGATATAAGTGAGGTTTAGATATGAGATTACTTGATTCCTTATCAGTCAACTCGTTTTGTTTTCATATGTGCTCTTAGCTGTTAGCCTAATGCTGCTTGTCATTCTCTTTTTTCTTTTTGCGGGGTCATTCTCTTGTGTTAACGTCTGATATGTGGATGGTGTTAGATTGATACGATTGTTGTACCTACAATGTATAGGATATGCATTTTCCTTCCTAATATTGTACGGTTATTATCCCTTGTAATCTTGTATTCCAAGTCATGCAACAACCCTTCTTAAACCCTAGCGGGTTGATGGCTCTATATTAATATGCAAGGCGGCACGAGAGGTTTCAACGCTTCCCATTTGTTCGATCATTTACAGATAAATAATGGGCATATGAGCTCAAGTTAGTATTACAGTATGTATTATGGCCACGACAAGTTCAGTGAGGAAGTTTTGCGTAGATGCCGGATCGAGCAGCGGAGCAGGGCCATCCATGTTTTGCCATCGATATCGACCGGGAGGCACAAGGTCTGCCCTGTGCATGGCTGAACGCATTTGATGTCCGACAATGATATTGCCATTACCTCCATATCTTCAGAGTCAGGCCCGTTTGGGAGCTCTGGAAAATATACTCCTGTAAACATTTTACAGAGGTATTTTACTAGCCACCGATGAAATACTCCTGTAAAAGATACACTCGTTTCCGGTTGTAAACTTTTGTTTGGGTGAATCAAATGAGGCGTAGCGCTGGAGGCTGCACCAATGCCTCTTGCCATGACAAACTCGCTCCGGCCCTTAGTCGTTCAACCTGGTCCTATTGGGCAGGCTCTTGCCGCTGCCTCGGAGCACGCTCCGCAGTCGCCGCCGCTGCTGCAGCATAGCACACCTGCTCCCAGTCGCAGCCGCCGCCTCGCCTCTCTTTCGTGCTGGTTGAGACGACGGCATGCTTGGGCTCGCGGCGACGGAGATGGCCGGTGCCTCACCTCCCTTGCAGTCCTTGGTGCCTCGCCCTGTCCTCTGTGCCTTCAGCGACGCGTGCGTTGTGCTTGCCTAGATTGATTTAGAGAGAGGGAGGTATACTGGGAAAAGTGACTGGTCGAGGAGAGTTTTCGATAAGGGCTGAATAACAGTGTAATCTGAAGAACGGGTGTAAATTTTACCGAGACAATCCCGCGTTTGGAACACACACGTTTTTTTATGGGTGTGTGTTTTACCGGTGTACTTTGCGGAGAAATGACGATCTAGTCGGGGCCTCAGGGTCTTCCTCGTCGTTGCCGACAAACGGATCAACCTCCAGGACAAACTTCTTGCAGTGGTGGCCAGGAACAAATAGCTCCTTGCAAATGTAGCCGAGGCCCTGTTGGCGACGTATGGCCACCTCCGCTGGAGCGAGGGTGTGGTATGCGCGTCCTGATGGTGCCACTGAAACAGCCGCTTCCCCTAGTGGTGCAGCTACTGGGATAGCTCCTTGGCCCCTGATACCAGTGTGGGATGGTGGTCCTGATGTAGGGTAGAGACCCTAATCGCCCGATCTTTCACGAAAGGAGCGGATCCCGGGGAAAATACGAAGAACACGAGGATGAACGGAAGGAAAACACAAGAGGAAATCACTAAACCGACACGAATAAGTCACACATGGGCTAGATCCCCGAGTACATAGAGCGATACACGAATCCACGGACAACTAGGGACGATACACGGTAATCGGTTCTTCTCCGTGAGGAGGTCTTGAATCCACAAGGGGATCTTCCCTTAGAAAGGGGTCTTGAATCCAAGGTGGATCTTCTTCGAAGAGGGGCCGCGGTCTCTCACGTGGAGTAGATCCGATATGGATGAGCAATGCCCTATCTCTCAAATGAGCTAAACCAATGCTAACCCTAGAAAGGAGGTGGGAGAGGTCTATTTATAGTCTAAGTGCAAATGGGGGTGAAAGTAGGGGTACATGGGCCTCGGGCTTGAATCTGGACGCAGCCAGGTACCGGACGTCCGCTGCGGACCGATCGTTCGGTGTCTCAGGAGCCGCCGGACGTCCGGTGTCCTTCGGTCATCCGCTGGTTCCGCTCTGTGATGGGGGTGTCGGACGTCCGGTAGCTCCGGACTTCCGCTGATGTTGGCTCGGGTGCTGGTGCGTCGGTCGTCCGGTCCGGACCGGACGTCCGCTCGTTTGCTTCGGGTGCAGGGGCACCGGTCGTCCGGTCTGGGCCGGACGTCCGCTCGCTGGGGTTCGACTGAGGCTTCAGGCGCCGGACGTCCGGTCCCGGCCAGTCGTCCGGTGGCTTGGACTTTTCCTTCAATCCTCCTTCTCCGTCTTCTCGTCCATCTTCCTCTTCTTCTTGTCCTTGCTCCTTAGCTTCTCCATGGTGCCTGAGTATGCACAAAGTGTCCATATGAGGTAGTAGCCATGCTTCATGTTCATCGAAGTGGAATTGTGAGAGGAGAGATGTCACCTCGGTTTCAAGAGCTCTTGCACGTGATCGAGTCATGGGTCCACTAGGCACTTCATGAGACGATGGTAGGTCCATGGGGATGACCTTGGGATGCTCCGCATCATCTCCCCTCCCTTGGGGAAGATCCGTCCTCGGATCAAATTCTTCATCACCATGGAAGGGAGAGAGATCTTTGACGTTGAAGATGTCGCTCATGTTGTACTTGTCGCGCGGGAGGTCGATCTTGTAAGCGTTGTCATTGTAGCGTGCAAGCACCTTGAAGGGTCCATCCGCTCGTGGTCGAAGCTTGGATTTGCGTTCTTGTGGGAAGCGGTCCTTGCAAAGGTGTAGCCACAGTCGATCACCAATGTTGAAGAACATAGGTTGCTTGTTGAAGTTGAGCTTGGTCGCAAGGCTTTTAACTTGGTGCTCGATGGTGTTTCTTGTATCTTCATGCACCGTCTTGAGATGTGTCACACGCGCACTTGCGTCCAAATTGATGTGCTTTTGGAGTGGGAGAGGAAGAATGTCCAATGGTGACAATGGGTTGAATCCGTAAACGACCTCGAAAGGAGACTTGCCGGTTGTTGAGTGGCTTGCGCGGTTGTAGACGTACTCGGCGATGGGTAAGCACTCCTCCCTCTCCTTGATGTTCTGCTTGATTAAGACTCGTAGTAGAGTGGAGAGTGTACGGTTCGTCACCTTCGTTTGGCCGTCGGTTTGAGGGTGGTACGCCGTGGAGAAGAGTAACTTGATTCCGAGTTTGGCGCATAAGGTCTTCCAAAAGTAACTCAAGAACTTGACGCGGTAGGGAGTGTTGTTCGGAAGCGGTGCTCCGGGGATGATGTCGATGCGGTGCTCAATGCCTCGTAGTGGAGGTAGTCCCGGAGGTAGCTCGTCGTGGAAAACATCTTGGAATTCCTGCAAAAGAGAAGACAACACTAGAGGAAGAGTGTAAGAAGTGTTAGTTTGTGGTGCATTGTCCTTGCACACGAGGACGTAGTGTAGGACACTAGATGGGTTCTCACACACTTCTCTCATCTCACGTTTGGTGGCAAATAGAACTAGGTTCTTGTTTTCGCTCATCGTGGAGGCACTTGATTTTGGCTTGTGGCGCTCACTCTCTTTTTGGTGGCTCGCTCTCACTATGATCTCCACGATGGGTGGCGTGCTTGTCGGCGATCACTTGACTTTGCGACATTGGACGGAGGACATACTCCTTGCCCTTTATCTTGAAGATGTAGTGGTTCGTGAGGCCGTTGTGTACGACTCCTCTATCGAATTGCCATGGCCGTCCAAGGAGAAAATGACAAACGGTCATTGGAACGACGTCACACTCCAAGGTGTTTTCGTAGGCGCCGATCTTGAAGGAGACTTGTACTCGGTGCTCGACTTGGATAGTGCCGGAGTCGCTAAGCCATTGCACTTTGTATGGATGTGGATGCTTCATCTTTGGCAATTGGAGCTTTGAGCAAAGTTCTTCACTTGCGAGATTATGACAACTTTCTCCATCGATGATGACCTTGACGGATCGTCCATTGATGCCGGCCTTGGTGTGGAATATGTTGCATCTTTGGTCTTCTTCTTGGTGATGTTGGAGGGTCAAGACTTTGGAGACAACAAGTGCGGGACTTGAGTCTTCATCACAAAAGACTTGTTCTTCTTTATTGTTCACTTGGCGGTGCATGGCGACTTGCTCGAGGGCTTCCATTTCGCCTTTGCTCATGGAGTCATAAGTGCCATCGTCGTTGAAGACCATGGTTCGCTTGTTGGTGCACTCGTAGGACTTGTGGCCTCGGCCTCCGCAAGTGAAACACTCGAAGGAACTCGTCTTGACGGTCTCATCGGTCGGGGTAGATGATGAAGAAGCTCTCGGCTTGAAGTTGCTCGTAGGAGGATGGCTTGTAGTTGACGAAGCTTTCTTGGAACTTGACTTGTCGCCGATACTTGGTGATTCTCTAGTTGAGGTAGGAGTTGCCGAAGTCGCGGGAGCTTGATAAGAGGAGCCGTAGGTCTTGGACGAGAACTTGGCATACTTGAAATCATCTTGCACTTGGCGTTCCGCTTTGATGGCTTGGTGTACTAGCTCGATGAGGTTTGAGTATGGTTGGAAGTCGGCGATCTTCTTGATGGGATGGTTGAGGCCATTCAAGAAGCGTGCCATTGTTTGTTCATCGTCTTCCGTGACATTGGCTCTTATCATTGCAATCTCCATCTTCTTGTAGTATTCTTCAACGCTCTTGGTTCCTTGCTTGAGTTGTTGGAGTTTCTTGAAGAGGTTGCGGTTGTAGTAGGTAGGTACGAAGCGTGCTCTCATGACATCCTTCATTTGTGCCCAAGTAGTGATGGGTGGTTCACCTCTTGCCTCGCGGCGCTCTATGATTTGTTCCCACCAAATGAAGACATAGTCTTGGAACTTAAGGGATGCCATCGTGATCTTCTTCTCTTCATCATAATTGTGCAAACGGAAGATCTTGTCAACTTTCAATGCCCATGAAAGGTATTCTTTGGGATCGTTGCTTCCGTTGAACTTGGGCATGGTGAACTTGAGCTTGCCATAGCGTTGTTCTTCATTGTGTTGGGGTCGGGGATGATGACACCCATGTTGTAGATGATTGTCCAACTCGTGGTGTTCTTGACGCGGAGGGTTGTCAACCTCGTGTTGCTCTTGTCGTGGAGGATTCCCAATGTTTCCATGCTCTTGATGAACTTGATGGTCTTGGCGAGCTTGTGGAGGAGCGCGTCGAACTCAAGGAGGAACTATACGATGCATGCGAGCTTGAAATCGTCGTTCGTGAATTTCTTCGCGACGTGCTTCCTCTTCACGGGCTTGACGGCTTCGGTCGGCAATGGCTTGACTCGCATCGCGTAGAGCTTGTTGCGCCTCAAGTGCTTGAGCGTCACGGAGTTGTTGTTCTTGACGTTGAGCCTCGGCATTTTGTGCATTTTGGTGTAGACGCGCGCGTTCTTCCTCTTCATGTTGGCGTTGTTGTTGTCGTTCACGAGCTAGCGCAAAGGCTTCTTCGGCTTGACGTCGTCGGCGCTCTTGAGAGTCGGTGTCCCGAAGTGGATTGATGTTTGCTTGACGGTCGGTGCGCGCGGCTCGACGAAAAGTGTTCGATGTCGGTGTACTTGAGCCGGAGGGGGTAAAGTCGGAATGGCGACTTGAACGACCCCTTCTTGAAGTGGAAGAAGAGCGGTTGAGCAACAAAGCGCGAATCTCGTCCATCCTTGCGTCATTCTCTTGCTTGTGATCGTCGAGCTTGTGGTCGAAGTAGTCCCTTGTACGTTTCTCGGAAAGTCGCAAGTCGGGGGCAAGGTTGTCGATGCGTTCACTCATAGCTTGTTGCTCTTGATGCAAAGCACGTTGTGCACCAAAGAGGTGACTCTTGGTGACGAAGGAGTTCATGTCGTCGTCTTGCTCCATGAAGAGTGGGTTGGTAGAAGTACTTGGCCTATCCATCATTCCAAGACAAATGTGAGTGGTAGAAAGAGAAGAACGAATACCAAATGTACCTTGACCGAAGTTGAAAGTGAATCGATGATCACTCCAATGTAGGACAAGGAAATAGCCCAATTGGTACGAATTCTCGTCGGTTTCTCACACCTACATAAATAAAAGCTTATGGTGGAGCTTGGTTAGGATGGTGGCACAATTTTTAATGTGAATGTAAGCAAGATTCAATAATGTTGGAGAAGATTCGCAAGATGCAATGTAACAAGTAGACCAAGCATATACGGTACACGGAAACACACGCGCAAAGAGATAAGTGGGGTTGTGGAACCAAGGGTGAGCCAAAATGTGGAATCCACAAAAATGCTCTTGTTGCACAACACTAGAGAGACGCTAGCATGATTGCACGATAGGCGGATACAAGAACTTGTGCACAACCTACTTAGCAAAAATGCAACGACTTCTATCCCAAATATGTTTTATGCAAGGTGTTGCTATGATATGATCCAAGATGATCGAGTATGACAATCTTAATGTTGTATGATGCTATGGTTCTTGCTTAAAAGCTCTTTGCTTATCTTTCCTTTTTGCTTAAAAGCTTGGTTGGCTCTTTGATGTTTGAGCTCTTTTCTTATGCGATACTTGACGAACCAAGATAGCAAGTGAGTATGCGATGACAACTTTGTGACACAAGAGATGATACCAATATAGGCAACAATGATGTATGTATGTATGCTATGGGGAGTATGATCACTAATGTGCACAAGTCTCATTGCCGGCAATATTCAATGACTAGTCTCGATGGTAAGCAACGCAAAGGAGTAAGGCTATGATGGCTATCAATGTAATGGCAAGAGTAATATGTCCAATACCAAGATGAGGTTACCGGTCTTGCTTTCGGTATGGTGTCAAAATGATGGCACGAATACCAAGTCGTAGTCGAGGTGGTCGTTGTTGATGACCGGTGTTGATGACGCGTCCGTGGCGAAAATGAGCGGCGGTGATGTCGATGTTGAACCGTACCTAGATAGCCGAAACACAAAAGGATACGGTACCGCAACTCAAATTCTCAAAACCAAAAGCGACCAAAATCGTCGGAGTAGGTAGCGGTTAGGTGGTGGTGTGGGTTGGGATATTGGCAAAGATTGCGGAAAGTCGATGGTGTAGCGGATGAAGTGGTGGAAGTAGCGGTCGTCCGGTAGTGGACGGATGTCCGGTCGCCGGTCGTCCGGTCGGGTCGGACGTCCGGTGCTTCCTGGGTCGCCGGACGTCCGATGAAGTGACGGTCGTCCGGTGGTCGGGGTCAACGCGAGATTTCAGATCCGAGAGACGGTTTTGGGCGGAATATGGTGAATTTAGGAGGGATTTCGAGGTGGAGATGGTGGGGGAAGGCTAGATCTACTTGCAACACAACAAATTCACGGATCAAAACCAACAAAACATTATCAAAACTCACAAAACACAAAAAAAATTGGGGCTATTTTTGTGGGGATTTTCGGATTAGGACAAAAAACAACAAAATCAAGCTAGAAAACGAAGAGGAGGGCTCCGAAATCGTGATAAACCTTGCTCTGATACCAAGATGATGTAGGGTAGAGACCCTAATCGCCCGATCTTTCACGAAAGGAGCGGATCCCGGGGAAAACACGAAGAACACGAGGATGAACGGAAGGAAAACACAAGAGGAAATCACTAAACCGACACGAATAAGTCACACATGGGCTAGATCCTCGAGTACATAGAACGATACACGAATCCACGGACAACTAGGGACGATACACGGTAACCGGTTCTTCTCCGTGAGGAGGTCTTGAATCCACAAGGGGATCTTCCCTTATAAAGGGGTCTTGAATCCAAGGTGGATCTTCTCCGAAGAGGGGCCGCGGTCTCTCACGTGGAGTAGATCCGATATGGATGAGCAATGCTCTATCTCTCAAATGAGCTAAACCAATGCTAACCCTAGAAAGAAGGTGGGAGAGGTCTATTTATAGTCTAAGTGCAAATGGGGGCGAAAGTAGGGGTACATGGGCCTCGGGCCCGAATCTGGACGCAGCCAGGTACCGGACGTCCGGTGTCTCAGGAGCTGCCGGACATCCGGTGTTCTCCGGTCGTCCGCTGGTTCTGCTCTGTGATGGGGGTGCCGAACGTCCGGTAGCTCCGGACTTCCGCTGATGTTGGCTCGGGTGCTGGTGCGCCGTCCGCTCGTTTGCTTCGGGTGCAGGGGCACCGGTCGTCCGGTCTAGGCCGGTCTAGGCCGGACGTCCGCTCGCTGGGGTTCGGCTGAGGCTTCAGGCGCCGGACGTCCGGTCCCGGTCGGTCGTCCGGTGGCTTGGACTTTTCCTTCAGCCCTCCTTCTCCGTATTCTCGTCCATCTTCCTCTTCTTTTTGTCCTTACTCCTTAGCTTCGCCATGGTGCCTGAGTATGCACAAAGTGTCCATATGAGGTAGTAGCCATGCTTCATGTTCATCGAAGTGGAATTGTGAGAGGAGAGATGTCACCTCGGTTTCAAGAGCTCTTGCACGTGATCGAGTCATGGGTCCACTAGGCACTTCATGAGACGATGGTAGGTCCATGGGGATGACCTTGGGTGGAAGAAGACGATGCTCACCTTCTCTGTGAAGGCCGTGCGCTACGTCTTGAAGAATTGGTTGCACCGGCTCAGCCAGACCAACAGGTCAACTTCCCCATCATAGGTGGGAACTCCATCTTATAGAAGCGTGTGGGATGGTCATCCATTGCCTTGGGGTTGGTTGTAGGTGGGGAAAGTAGCCTGCTGTGCCCCTTGTCATCAGCGTGGGTGTTGGATTCTGGCTGCATGCTGTTCTCTGCTGATGGCCAGATTGCAGGCACAAACTTGCTGGCTGGTGTTGTGTAGATCATTGGAGATGCAGTCCAGACGTCGTGTAGGTGCTTCGTGATGGGGATAAAGGTGTAGTCGATCTTGGTGACATGTTCATTGGTAGCGGCCATGACCGAGTGTTGAGTTGCGAGTCCTCACCTTGATGTAACTCAGGCTTGTGTATTGCGGCGCACCTCACCAGACAGTGTCTTGCCTTCCCTCTTCTAGTTCTAGGTCAGCCACCACATGGGCTTGGGGTCTATGGGCCAGAGTGGTGATGGGCCAGGCCCATACCGGTTCAACACTCCCCCTCAAGAAGGGTGGTAAATATCGATCATCCCCGTCTTGTCACATGCCAAGTTACAGTCCTTTATTCCCAATCCCTTTGTCAAGCAATCTAGAAGATGCTGCTCATCCCCTTCATGTCATGCGAAGTTAGTGACATGAAATTTTGACCAAAAATTCGGAAGTGTCCAGAAAGATTGGCCACTTGGCCAGACCAGTTAATCAATGTAGCAGCAGCCTGACTGGTTTGGTCACCGGCCTGGTTTAAAAAAAATATGATACTCGTACATCAGTCACTAACGGTTCTTGTTTCAAGGGTGAATTGGATACCAGCATTTTGACAAGTTGCCAATATATTACTCCCTCCGTCCCAAAATAAGTGTCTCAACTTTGTACTAAGTTTAATACAAAGTTGTACTAAGGTTGAGACACTTATTTTGGGATGGAGGGAGTACTAAATTGTGCATCCCAGAGTCCTATTTTGCTGGGACAACTATGTCCGCAGCGAAGGTCATAATGTTATGCACCCCGAAAATGCACGCATCAATGGCGATTGAACCTTGAACAAATCTGATGGTAATGTGCTGTTTAAATTTTGTGTTGGAATCATGAATAAACTAGAAGACAACATGTAGTCTGGCTTACAGAGTATATCCATTTAGCAGAGCATACTAGGCAGCACAGTTATTTACATTGTTTCTATATAATTGTCAGATTGTTTCAAGTTTATTTTATTTTTTCCTACTTTCAGGGTATTGCAGAGTCTTGAAACTGAATTTGCAGGTTTAAAGGAGGAAATGGTATGTTCAGTATGCAGTAAGCATGTTTATGTTGTCATCTATTTTCTCAATGACCCTTTTATTAATTTATGGGTATCTCTAGTCAAAAATGACAGCACCATTGGCAGAACTGAAACCTTCTGATCAGAGAAAGTACAACACACGAAAAAGGGAGGTTAGATGCAGAATCAAGAAGCAGGAAAAGTTAATGAAAGGCATCTCTACGGTACTTTCTGCTTTTCAGCAAGCACTTGATAAAGTTTCTACCATTGAAGGAGTTGCCCTGATCCTGGGAGGGAGTCTTGTGCGACCTTTGTTTGTCTATGACATTACAGTTACTCATGGTAGATTTGATTCTGGAAGTGCCAAAGGGCATGGTACAACAAAGTTAGCTCAGTCTGTTTCTCGAAAGGTGAGCTTCCCTTTTTTAAATACTACATGATTATCATTTGCGTAGAGGCTAGGACAATTACTAGTATATGTCTTAGTTTTTTGAAAGCAGCATTTAATTAAGATAAAGATTTGACGTTTCTTTGTATGTACATCATTACTTTGTACATCAGATGGTCAAAATGAATAATTGCTACTCACAACTGTTTGTCATATACCAGAACGTTGGATTATTGCTCTGCCGTTTGTCATACTAGATGATTCCCGACACATTGTGCTGTGAATTGGTTGCAACATTTTTCTTAATGATATTTGATTATTTGGATCAATAATATGAGAACGAAAACTAAAAATACATTAATTTATTGTATGTAATTATTGAGGTGGGCATTTTCCCATGCATGTTTGCATGTTGAGGTGGGCATTTTCCCCTGCATGTTTGCATGTTGAGGTGGGTTTTTTCCATGCATGTTTGCCTTATGAGGTGGCATGTGTGCATGCTGAGAGAAATGAGTTAGTGGGGAGCTAGCTGTTTAGATATTGAAGATGACTGAGTAGTTTATGATGGAATATTGTTTTATTCTCTTCATTTATCACAAGTTATTGCCTTATATCCTCATATGGTGGAAACATTGTGCTCTTGGAATACTGACTTGCACATATATTTTTCTAGGCCGTCCGAGCTCTTATATCATGTGGTGCAGGGAGTTTATCTTACACAGGTATTAGTTATTCTGTTTTACTAGACTTGGCTGACGATGCATTCAACTTTTAGCTTACTGCTTCTTTACCCATTGTTTTGGAAGGCCCTACCAAGCTGTTTCTGCTGGTTAGATGTCCCTGTACATTGAACATACCCCTGGATTTCGCGCCAAAACGGGAATTCCGTTACAGTAAGAAGGTGTTGTACTTTTATGAAGGCTAACTTACTCTGTTTTTTATAACGTCCAATATTTTGAAGATAAAACACATGAACTAAAACTTTTACCAGCAGGTTGTACCCCAGCAAATGTCTATAAAATGCAATACAGCATACTACCAAAAGAATAATAAGCATGTTGCATCAATCGTGGATCCGTCATGTTGTACTTCAGAATCTTCTCCGTCAGATGTTATCTGGTATTATTTCTGATCATCTGCTGCCATCGATCAGTATCGTTAGCTTCTGCTGTTATTTTGCACCTTCTATATTTGGGACCGATAATTATGTGAGAGTTAGTATGGAGTGTATCTATCTATCTATCTATCTATCTATCTATCTATCTATCTATCTATCTATCTATCTATCTATTGCCTTTCTTTTACTGCATAATAATGTGCTACTCACAACTCAGGCTATGTTAATAAACTGCATGCATTCTTAGTGATTGCACTTGTGCAGAGGTAAATCCTTTGAAGTCGAAACACTACAGACATCTGGGCAGTGAACCTTGAATGTATATATTGTTTTGTTATGCTGTTAAATTGTTATCAAAGTGCTGAAACCTGTATTGGTGCTTGAGCTGCAATCTACAGAACTTATTCTTTCTAACTGAGTAAATCCGTATCATCTGTTATAGGTTCCAGTGCAAGCACACGATAAGAGGGTTACCATGCAAGGCGTCATTAGAAGGATGATGATCAGCTCATTTTCATTATCCTACAATCATGTATGTTACAACTGGAAAATGCTGTAGTGAGGTGAACACCGACCCTGACCTCAGCAATCTTCAATCCTAAATTGGTCTTCCCCCCTTTTCTGTAAGTGTTCACCAAGGATCAGCATTCTTCAATCTTATATCCCGCCCCCCTCCCCCCTTATGTTCGTTTGCACTGGAATGGTTTGGTGCTCAACGAAAATATTTTGTTTCCCGTGTGGGCTATCTATGAGCTGTCTTAAAAAAAATCATGCAGGTTACCCTTTTTATACTTGCGTTTAATCCGTTTTCCCCCATTTTTAGTGTTAGTTTTTTTCTTCCTGTGCGTCTATTTTTTTAATTGAATATCAGTACAGACAGCGATCATATATACGCGCATACATTCACTCCTATGAACGCACACACGCACACCCTACCCCTATGAGCACCTTGGAAAGACCGAGCCAGCATATCATTTTGAGATTTACGAAGTTGTCATAAGCGCCTCGTTGTCAACGGGAACGTCTCCTTTCATTGAATGCGCATCGTCGGAAATCCTGAAATAAATTCAGAAATAAATGCGAGCATTACCACAGTCCCTCTAACCATCCAATCATAGGTTGGTTCGCTTCTTCTTGTGCGCCTATGTAAGCTGACGTGTGTGAACTGGATCTATGTGTGTGTGGATGCATATGTCGGTGCGTGGGTCCATTTGCGTGTATATGTGTCTGGATGAGTGTGTGTGTGTGGAGGCGATGCCATCGACATGAGATGCATTTTATATTTGTTGTGTCAGATGATTAATCTCCGACGTTGTAATTTTATTGCTTGAATATTGAGTGCAAATTGTTAAAGCTTAATTAACATGTGTTAATTATGAAGGGAATCTCCCCTTGTACCAACCGGAGGTAGTTGCCAAGGCAACTGTTGCGTCGGTTCCTCCTGAACGGATGCCTCTTAAATGCATTTGTCTGTATAAATATTGGACGACGATAATTGCCACATATGTGACATTTAAGGGTGTATTTGGTTTCTGTCACGCATCGAAATGGCATGGTTTGGTTCCATTCCTAGATCCCGTTTTTGTGTTTAGATCGCCGAAGGAATCGGAACCTACCGATTCTAGGGAACGACATATTCCCTGATTATACTGAATCTAGGCGTTCCTCCAAATCAGCCGGACCACGCGGAACGCCTCACGGACCACGCGGAACGCCTCACTGGCGACTCTCTCCCCTTCCTCCACGACTCACTCACCCCGTGCCCCAACCACCCACGGCCTCTGCTCTCCTCTCTCCCTCGATGGCCATACCGGCTGCGGGCGGCCGTAGCACCTTCCCCTCAGCGGCACCATCTTCTGTCCCTGTCGAAACTGCAGCCTCGTCGGCGTTTCCTGCCCCTTTTCTCCCCTCCTCGAACCCAAGGATCTGGTGGAAGGAGGCGAGCACTATGTGCATACGTGGTGCCGAGCTCGAGTGGCTGGACGACATCGGTGCCGGAAAGAGAACTGGAGGAGCAAGTGCACTTCAGCCCGCCGTCGACTACATGGCTAAAAAAGAACCGAAGGAGCATGGCTGAATTTGGGTGGCTATTGTTGATCCAGATTTTGGTATTTGGGTGGCTGCTGTAGATATTGTGATCGGAGGAGCAAGTCTACGAGCAAGCCTAGAATCGCAAGCTGCAATTTTTTCTTGTAGCAATTAGTTCAGATTCAGACTTTGGTATTTGGGTGGCTGTTGACCCGTTGTTGATCTTGTGTTTCAGTCCGATTCTTATTCTTTCTGTTTCTCTACAATTTGTTTTTGACAGAGCGTGCTCAAGCCTTCGATTGAACAACAATATTTATCTGCTTTTGTTTGACTGAAATTCAATCCAATTTATGGTGAGATGAATAAATCCATTCCATTCCACATATCTCTAATTGAACACTAGAATGTAACCATTTCATTCCTTCAAATTGACGCTACCAAACATAAGGGCAAAACCGACCCATTCTAGTGGAACGGAACCATGACATTCCATTATACTTCGTTCCTGAACCAAACACACCCTAAGGGGTTGTGCTGCACACCCTGTGTGGCACGAAGATAACCCCACACGCACGACGGCATCCAGGCGCACCCAGCCACAGCTCGCACGTCCGGTGTGTGGCACAATCGCCCACACGTCCGGGCGAAGGACCCCGCTGCCCGCACAACCTAACGTGCCCGTCATCCCTACCTGCCTTCGAACCCTAGTGCGACCTGCCGCCGTCGTCTCCTACATCTCGATCCCCTACCTCTATCGTCTTACTTCTCTAGTTGCCATGGCAACTAGACCAGATCTCTAGCACCACCCCACCCCCCTCCCGATCGATGGAAAATGCGACGATGAGCTAACAGGTCGATCTCCGATCTCCTCCTCTTTCCGCTCCTTCTTCTGTTCCAAATAATTGCACTTCCAGATTGCCCACTAAGATGGCGACTAGATCCACACTGTCATGGCAAACACACCATGGATTTGTGTTTATTCCCCTTTGCCCACCAACATACGCAAGATTTGCCATATTCTATCCTAGATTTGAACTAAGCTTCTAGGTTGGGTTGTTGCGAGTAGTTGCTCAAGAAGGGTGTGTAGGATTCACTAAAAATCAGGTGAAGAAAGAAGGAATTTGGGTGGTACATAGGGAGGGAGAAAATTAATTGCCACCTATATTTGTCGTTAGTTGCCACCTATCTTTGCCGTTAGCTGCCACCATGTTATGTTGTTACTTGCCATCATATTATGTTGGTTGTTGCCATCGGTTCAAAATGATAGTTGGCATCTAGATTTTAGAAAAGAGAATGAAATGTGCATGTCCTACTTGCCATGATGTATTGGTTGTTTATGCAAGAAATCTGATAAGATTGCCGTGTTTTCTTTTATGTGCAAACAACAAGAATGCATTTCGAATATTCATGCGTTCTTGTTCATGCAGTGACTGAAAACACAGTGGGAGAAAAGCGGAAAAAATGAATCATCAAGACGACACTGATCCTTGGTTTTCTCAAAGGCCACAAGCGCCCCCTTGGGATGCAGCAGAGTACAATCAACTCATTTTTGCAGGGCCGTTGCTGCCACTACTAGAGTAGTATGCGAACATCAGTACGATGCATGATCAAAAAAGGAGCAGTTGACATGTTTGTAGGGAGGAAAAATGGCATTCTACTTATGTGCTACAATGCCCTTGTTCGCAGGTTCTTATAACACAACCGCACACACATGGATACCACGGCAAGTTCCAACACAGGGCGCTAACGCTGATAGATGTACGGGAGACCAACTTATAGTAGCCAATGTGGCAAATCAAGGTAACACATATGAAAAAAGCATACTGATGTGGCCAAGAAAGAAAACTTGCAAGGATGGCAAGGACTTACGAGTTTTTTGAAAAAACGCAGGACCATCATGCAGCACGTGGCAACAGGCGGCAACCGGGTACTTGCCATCAACGTCGTACACAGGTGAGTCGTATGAAGTGATTTTGTGGATAGTGAATCACAAAAAGGAACACATGTGACATTGGTGTTTACGCGGTGTCAAGACAAAACACAGTTTGATGAGGACATCAATACCATTGTTACACCCACAGCCCCTATTGTTACATATACTGGACCAATTACTAGAGCTCGCGCACGCCAATTAAATTACCAGGTACTTTCATTTCTTGGTAATGATTCTAATGTTCATGAGATTATGATGCTGCCTAAATTGGATACATTTGTTTTGCTTACAAATGAAGGGCCTAGCTTGGAGAAGGATGAACATTGGAGCAAGAACACACATGGAGTTGATGGCATGCGCAAGGGGATTAAGAACAGAGTTACAAGTGATGATTTCAGGACTTTAAAGCCGCCATAAGGAGTGCATGAAGCCTTGGACGAAATATACAAGATGCCACTTCATAATATTCATCCATAGGCTATTCTAGGTGCTGCGTCACCTTATTAATGGGCCAGGCCCATGTAATTTCGAAATACTTAAGTATAGGCTATTTTTAGAGTCCGTATGTATGGGGAAACAAGAGTTAGGGTTGGTTTCGGACCCCACCCTCAAGGGCCACGAAATTCCCCCCTCTTCCTCCATATATACAGCCCTTAGGGCGTCGTTTAGACTTTGGGTTTTATTTAGATCAAAAGTTCGCCATAGCTGCAACTTCGCGTACTTCGTTTGTGTCCAACGACCAGACCAAGACGTCACAGAACCCCACCTTGATCAATAAAGCTTTCATCTTATATTCGCAATATCCAGATTGCAATCTCAGTTTCTTGCTTGTTCTTTGTTTGCTCGTAGGAAACAGACCCTCGTGGTCAGGTTGATCGTGCTCCGGCGTGGTCAATAACCCTCGGAAGTTGGTTTAGCGATTGCTAAGGCGCGGCGTCTCGCACGATCGTAGTCGGATCGTCAAAGTCGACTCCCATAGAAAACGATAGCCACCATCTCATCAAAACATCGGGACCCTCGCCTCTATCAAGTGGTATCAGATTTCCAGGTTGCTCGGTGAGATTTTACAGTTGTTTGTAGATTAGATCGAGTCTGTTCTTCATACCTACAGTCCACGAAAAAGCCACAAAAAAATTTTAGGGTTAGTTCATCATATCCGAACCAATCTGAGCCTTTGCATAATCTTTTTAGGGTTTTTGCTTTGTTGAATTTGCGGTTGCATCGTCGTGTCAAGTTGCTGGTCTTAGAGTCTAGTCTTTTAGAGTTTCGAGTTCTGGTCATAAGTTGTCACGCCGCCGCCGCACCATCATCATCGCCCATCTACCACTTTTGCTTATCCGCCACCGCTCTGAATCCATATCCATATACCACCACCAATCCGTATCCATATACCACCACCAATCTGTATCCATATACCACCACCGCTACCATATACCACCACCGCTGCCATATACCACAACCATATATCCACCACCAATCCGAGTTCTTCTCATATTAGGTTTGTTCTTGAGATCAATCTAAATTCCGATTCGTGTTTCCTTGCCTGCGGAGGTCTCAGAAAAAAAAAAAAAAAAGAGTCTGGAGACCCCCGGGCAGTTTTTAGGCCAAAATTTTCACGGGCAATTTTTTTTTCTCTATCCTATTGTTAGGCTTTTCTGAGTCTTTTGAGCCACGTGCCATCATAGTGATTTTTTGTCGCACTTTTTCGTTGTCGCTGCCCTGATTTCTGAAAAAAAAGTGAATTTTTTTTCGTGCCCATCCTATCAGTTTGACGAGGGAAGAGTTTTGAGACACTCGCCATTATAGTGATTTTTCGCAAAAAAAAAGAGGAGCGCAAAAAAAAAGGAGCGCAAAAAAAAAGAGCGAAAAAAAATCGTTCCAGAGTGTGCTTTTCCCTTATTTACGTGCAGCGCCGTGATTTTGTTAGTGTTCTAGGCTCGCGTCTCTAGCACGGTCTAGCCTAGGACCAGCACAGTACCGTCGTTGAGCGTTTATTCAACTTTGCATCTCTGAATTGATTATTGCTGACCCTTTTTGCTACCATACTATAAGCCTTCCCAGCTCCACATACATCTACGTCGTGCGTTTGACTCTCCCTGGCAATCGCTCTATCCAAGCTTTTGAGAGTTTTGACTATAACGGTTGCCGATCACCGCCTACTGCTGGGTAAGAACTGGTAAGAATTTGAGATTTGCTTGACGGATTTGTGACACCCGCCACCACCACCACTTGTTAGTAGTCTGTAGGATCATATTCTTGTGTGTTTCTATTGCTGCTAACCATGCCAGGATCACAATCCGACGAGACTGACTGGGAGAACTTGACAAACAAGGAGCTTCATGATACGTTTTAGCAAATGATGAGTGGACAGGTGCAAGATGTGATAAACAGATTTGAAGAGGCCATGGAGAAGATAGATGGCATGGAGAAGACGTTTGAAACAAAGCTCGATAACAAGTTTGCTGAATTGCTTTCGCGTTTTCCACCACCACCACCGGCTGCTCCTGCCGCACCTCTGCAACAACAGCAACAACACCGACTACCTCCACGTCGGGAAACAGCCCTCCGCCGAGCGAGCCGTGTCCCTCTTCAGTCGGGCCAAACTGCTGGTGCTGCTGTTGATACTTCTGTGGCTCCTACTGCTGATGTGGAGGAGGATGATTATGTGGGAGATTATGAGGATGAGGTTGATCAAAATCAGAACTACGTGCCACCACCAGCACAGCAACCACCAGGTCGTCCACATGCAAATAATGGCAATGGTAGGGCTCACCCTCAGGTACGAGATCATGACCATCTCCCTAAACTAAAATTGAATATTCCACCATTTGAGGGTAGATATGTTCCTGATATATATCTTACTTGGGAGTTAGAAACTGAACAACGATTTACATGTTTACAATATCCCGAGGAGAGACGTGTTCCTGCTGCTGTTTGTGCATTCACTAGTTTTGCATGTGTTTGGTGGTCTGAGCATTGTAGATTATTTCCTATTCCGGCTACTTGGGCTGCTTTGAAAACTGCTATGCGTACTCGTTGGGTTCCACCATATTATCAACGTGAATTACTTCAAAAATTGCAGCGCTTAAGACAGGGAAAAAATTCTGTAGAAGAATATTATCAGGAATTACAAACTGGCATGATTAGATGTGGTATTGTTGAGGAGAATGAAGCTATGCTTGCACGTTTTATGGGTGGATTAAATAGGAGATTCAGACGATTCTAGAGTATAAGGAGTATACTAATATCACTCGTTTATTCCATCTTGCTTGTAAAGCTGAACGTGAAGTGCAGGATCGACAGGCATTGGCGCGGACTAACTTTTCTGCAGGTCGACCTTCATCATGGACACCACGTGCATCATCTACTTCCACACGTTCTGCTACACCGGCGCCTCCGTCGGCTGCCACCTCCAACCGTGATACAATAAAGCAGGCACAATCACCACTATCTGCCAAGAGCACACCTTCTGGGCCTGCAAAGAGCTCTTCTTCATCCATGGCATCAACAGGGCAAACACATGATATTATTTGTCGACGTTGCAAGGGTGGAGGTCATTATGCGAGAGAATGCCCATCTAAGCGTGTGATGATTGTTACTGAGGATGGTGGGTATGAGTCTGCTAGTGACTATGATGAGGAGACTTTGGCTCTTATTACACGTGACGAACACGGTGGAGACGATTCTGATCATGAGACGCAATACATGGCTCCTGAAGATGCTGACAGGTATGAATGTTTAGTTGCTCAACGTGTTTTGAGTGTGCAGGTTACACAAGCTGAGCAAAATCAGAGGCATAATTTGTTCCATACAAAGGGAGTTGTGAAGGAACGTTCTGTTCGCGTGATCATAGATGGAGGGAGCTGCAATAACTTGGCTAGCATGGAGATGGTGGAGAAGCTATCTCTCACCACAAGACCACATCCACATCCTTACTACATCCAATGGTTCAACAACAGCGGCAAGGTTAAGGTAACACGTACTGTTCGTGTGCATTTTAGTATCTCTACATATGCTGATTATGTTGATTGTGATGTGGTACCTATGCAAGCATGTTCCTTATTACTTGGTAGACCATGGCAATTTGATAAAAATTCTGTACACCATGGTAGAAACAATCAGTATACTCTTGTTCATAACGATAAAAATATTACTTTGCTTCCTATGACTCCTGATTCCATTTTGAAAGATGATATTAATAGAGCTAATAAAGCAAAACAGGAGACAAATAAGAGTGAAAATCAGATTGTGGCAAAAGAATTTGAGCACCAAATGAAGCCTAATAATAAACCATCTACTGTTGTTTCTGAAATTAAATTGAAAAGTGCATGTTTACTTGCCACCAAATCTGATATTGATGAGCTAGATTTCAGCAAATCTGTTTGCTATGCTTTGTGTGCAAAGAGGCATTATTTTCATTCGAGGACGTGCCTTCCTCTTTGCCCCCTGCTGTCACTAACATTTTGCAGGAGTTCGCTGACGTCTTTCCACAAGACGTGCCACCGGGATTACCACCTATTCGAGGGATTGAGCATCAAATTGACTTAATTCCCGGTGCTTCGCTACCCAACCGTGCACCATACCGTACCAATCCAGAGGAGACGAAGGAGATTATGCGTCAAGTACAAGAACTGCTCGACAAAGGTTATATACGCGAATCCCTTAGTCCTTGTGCTGTTCCTATCATTTTAGTGCCGAAAAAGGATGGTACGTCGCGTATGTGCGTTGATTGTAGAGGCATAATAATATTACTATTCGTTATCGTCATCCTATTCCTAGGCTAGATGATATGCTTGATGAATTGAGTGGCTCTACAATATTCTCCAAAGTTGATTTGCGTAGTGGATACCATCAAATTCGTATGAAATTGGGAGATGAATGGAAAACAGCATTTAAAACTAAGTTTGGATTATATGAGTGGTTAGTCATGCCTTTTGGGTTAACTAATGCACCTAGTACTTTCATGAGGTTAATGAACGAAGTTTTACGTGCTTTCATTGGACGATTTGTGGTAGTTTACTTTGATGACATATTGATTTATAGCAAATCTTTGGAGGAACATTTGGAACATTTACGTGCTGTTTTTATTGCTCTACGTGATGCACGTTTGTTTGGAAACCTTGGAAAGTGCACCTTTTGCACCGACCGAGTATCTTTTCTTGGCTATGTTGTTACTCCACAGGGAATTGAAGTTGATAAAGCCAAGATTGAAGCTATTGAGAGTTGGCCGCAGCCCAAAACGGTCACACAAGTGAGGAGTTTCCTTGGCCTCGCTGGTTTCTATAGGCGTTTTGTGAGAGATTTCAGCACCATTGCTGCACCTCTCAACGAGCTTACAAAGAAGGATGTGCCTTTTGTTTGGGGTACCGCACAGGAAGAAGCCTTCACGGTATTGAAAGATAAGTTGACACATGCTCCTTTACTCCAACTTCCTAATTTCAATAAGACTTTTGAGCTTGAATGTGATGCTAGTGGAATTGGATTAGGAGGTGTGTTATTACAAGATGGAAAACCTGTTGCATACTTTTCTGAAAAATTGAGTGGGCCTAGTCTGAACTATTCTACTTATGATAAAGAATTATATGCTCTTGTTCGGACCTTAGAAACATGGCAACATTATTTATGGCCCAAGGAATTTGTTATACATTCTGATCATGAATCTTTGAAACACATTAAAAGTCAAGCAAAACTGAACCGTAGACATGCTAAATGGGTTGAATTCATTGAGACTTTCCCTTATGTCATTAAACACAAGAAGGGTAAAGAAAATGTTATTGCTGATGCCTTGTCTCGTCGTTATACTATGCTTTCACAACTTGACTTTAAAATATTTGGTTTGGAGACCATCAAAGATCAATATGTTCATGATGCTGAATTTAAAGATGTATTGCAGAATTGTAAGGAAGGGAGAACTTGGAACAAGTTCGTTCTTAACGATGGATTTGTGTTTCGTGCTAACAAGCTATGCATTCCAGCTAGCTCCGTTCGTCTTTTGTTGTTGCAGGAGGCGCATGGAGGAGGATTAATGGGACACTTTGGCGTCAAGAAGACGGAGGATATACTTGCTACACATTTCTTTTGGCCAAAGATGAGACGGGATGTTGAGCGTTTTGTTGCTCGCTGCACTACATGTCAAAGAGCTAAGTCACGACTCAATCCTCATGGTTTATATATGCCTTTGCCTGTACCTAGTGTTCCTTGGGAGGATATATCTATGGACTTTGTTTTAGGTTTACCTCGAACAAAGAAGGGGAGGGATAGCATATTTGTTGTCGTGGATAGGTTCTCGAAAATGGCACACTTTATACCATGTCATAAAAGCGATGATGCTGTTAATGTTGCTGATTTGTTCTTTCGTGAAATTATTCGCTTACATGGTGTGCCAAATACTATTGTTTCAGATCGTGATACTAAATTTCTTAGCCACTTTTGGAGATGTTTATGGGCTAAGTTGGGGACTAAGCTGCTTTTTAGTACTACTTGTCACCCCCAAACTGATGGACAAACTGAAGTAGTCAATAGAACATTGTCTACTATGCTTAGGGCTGTTTTGAAGAATAACAAGAAAATGTGGGAAGAATGCTTGCCTCATATTGAATTTGCTTATAATCGTTCATTGCATTCTACTACTAAGATGTGCCCTTTTGAAATTGTGTATGGTTTCCTACCTCGTGCACCTATTGATTTGTTGCCTCTTCCATCTTCAGAGAAGGTTAATTTTGATGCTAAAGAACGTTCTGAATTGATTTTAAAAATGCATGAGTTAACTAAGGAAAACATTGAGCGTATGAATGCTAAATATAAACTTGCTGGAGATAAGGGTAGAAAACATGTTGTGTTTGCACCTGGAGATCTTGTTTGGTTACATTTGCGTAAAGATAGATTTCCTAATCTGCGCAAATCAAAGCTAATGCCACGTGCTGATGGTCCTTTTAAGGTGTTAGAGAAAATAAATGATAATGCATATAAACTTGAGCTACCTGTAGATTTTGGGGTTAGTCCCACTTTTAACATTGCAGATTTGAAGCCTTATTTGGGTGAGGAAGATGCGCTTCCGTCGAGGACGACTTCATTTCAAGAAGGGGAGGATGATGAGGACATCAATACCATTGTTACACCCACAGCCCCTACTGTTACATATACTGGACCAATTACTAGAGCTCGCGCACGCCAATTAAATTACCAGGTACTTTCGTTTCTTGGTAATGATTCTAATGTTCATGAGATTATGATGCTGCCTAAATTGGATACATTTGTTTTGCTTACAAATGAAGGGCCTAGCTTGGAGAAGGATGAACATTGGAGCAAGAACACACATGGAGTTGATGGCATGCGCAAGGGGATCAAGAACGGAGTTACAAGTGATGATTTCAGGACTTTAAAGCCGCCATAAGGAGTGCATGAAGCCTTGGACGAAATATACAAGATGCCACTTCATAATATTCGTCCATAGGCTATTCTAGGTGCTGCGTCACCTTATTAATGGGCCAGGCCCATGTAATTTCAAAATACTTAAGTATAGGCTATTTTTAGAGTCCGTATGTGTGGGGAAACAAGAGTTAGGGTTGGTTTCGGACCCCACCCTCAAGGGCCACGAAATTCCCCCCTCTTCCTCCATATATACAGCCCTTAGGGCGTCGTTTAGACTTTGGGTTTTGTTTAGATCAAAAGTTCGCTATAGCTGCAACTTCGCGTACTTCGTTTGTGTCCAACGACCAGACCAAGACGTCACAGAACCCCACCTTGATCAATAAAGTTTTCATCTTATATTCGCAATATCCAGATTGCAATCTCCGTTTCTTGCTTGTTCTTCGTTTGCTCGCAGGAAACAAACCCTCGTGGTCAGGTTGATCGTGCTCCGGCGTGGTCAATAACCCTCGGAAGTTGGTTTAGCGATTGCTAAGGCGCGACGTCTCGCACGATCGTAGTCGGATCGTCAAAGTCGACTCCCACAGAAAACGATAGCCACCATCTCATCGAAACATCGGGACCCTCGCCTCTATCACAGTTGCCATGTCTGGACAACTGTAGTTGCCATGTCTAATCAACTGTGGTTGCCATGTCTAAACAACTCTGGATGCCAAGTGTGAACACATATGCTTGCCATGTTTGAACCACTACATGTGCCATGTTGTAGAAACTACGGTTGCATGCATTGACCAACTGCTCATGATCGCAGGTTGTTATGGTGGAATAACAACCGCAGAGGTATCGTGGCAAGCTTCACCGCTGCAGGCCATCGCTATTGCAGATAGAGCACAACAAATTGAAGTGACATACCAGCTTCGATTAGCACATGCGCCAGAACAAGGTAAAATATGTGAACCAACAAAACAATAGTGCATTTGCTTTTGTGGAAAAGCATGGGGGAAAGTGGATTTGTCACGGTGGTGACGGCAAACAACAAACTGCTGCCAAGTGGATATGTGCAATGATCGTCTATGGTCTTCAGGATTTGTCAATTACTGACTGCGTGTGTATGCCATTCGTGATTAACTTCATTTTCCTAGTGGGCTCGTACTTAGAATGCAGGTTTTGATGTTAAAGATGCTGGTTGTCATGTCCTGGCAACAGTAGCTGCCATGTTTTTTGAACTGTAGCTGTCATGGCTAAAAAAATGCAGTTGCCATGCATGGCCAGATGCAGATGCCATGGCTTTCTGTATGAATGATATCATGCCAAATCAGATGTAGTTGCTATATTCCATTATGATAAACCTGCCATTCCAGCAATACTGCTTACACACATACCTTTTTTTTATTTTTTCGCAGGAGCTTCAACTACAACCAACAGCGGCGCAGGGACATCTACCGCTGGAACCTCGGAACACACGGAAGTAGCTTTCATGAGCAAGTCACCAATGCTGCCACAAACAATGCAGAATCAGTGTCGGAACTAGCAATCGTTGCAGCAATGACGACAAGCACACCTGTGCACACCAGCACAAGCAACACTCAGGCAGATGAAACAACCGCAAATACTGCAGTGAATGATGAAACTGATGACAAAGCGCAAGGGGAAGAAGAAGATGGGAAATTGATAATCATGGTACCTCAACCCCCATATGTTGGGCAGAGATTTGGTTCTTTTGAAGATGCCAAGGAATTCTACCAGAGATATGCAATGTTTCAAGGGTTTGTGGTGAACACCGAATACCATAGAAAAATAAAAAACTAACGAGTACAACAGAGGTGAGATAAGGTGCTACAAGGCACGAAGGAACAAGAAGGGTAAAGGTGTTGTGCCTGTCGTACCAGAACGAAAGAGAGATATCATTATCAAGATGGAATGCCCTGTCCGGTTGAAGCTAAACGCAGATGGAGCACGGTGGGTGGTCACCGAATATTTCGATGAACATAACCACGAACTCATAAAGAAGTTTGACCTGGTAAAATTTCTAAGCGCCCACAGAGGATTCAACCCCCTCGAGAAGAAATTCATAAAGTTGCTACATGATTGTAACATCGGTCCATCGAGAATGGTCCAAATACTGTTCCTGATCCACAACGGAGATGGTAGTCTGAGTAGCATGCCCTACATACTAGCAGACGTCACAAACCTAAAGGCAAAGTACCGTAGAGAGAGCAGGTTGGCTGACATAGAAGACACAATAGCCTACTTCGAAGAGAAAGCAAAAGCAGATGTTGATTTCTTCTACATGATAAGATTGGACGATGAGGACCGTGTCAGAAACATGTATTGGGTGGATGGTGCTGCAAGAAGAGCCTACAAACATTTCCGTGATTGCATTTCGTTCGACGCGACATATCTCACTAATATGTACAAGATGCCTTGCGCTCCATTCATAGGAATAAATAGCCACAATCAGTCATTGCAGTTCGGTTGCGGACTCGTTCAGAACGAAGATACAGATGGTTACACTTGGCTGTTCAAAACCTTCCTGGAGTGCATGGGTGGACTTGCTCCGATGAACATAATAACAAACCAGGATTTTAGCATGCGTGTAGGCATAGAGGAGGTCTTTCCGTTGGCAGTGCATAGGCACTTCAGGTGGCATATTATTAAGAAGGCCGAGGAGACGCTAGGACCATTCTTTGCTAACCGTCCAGAGCTACACAAGGCATTCGAGTTGTGCGTGGACCACAACTTGATGGTGGAGGAGTTTGAACGGAGCTGGATGGCTATGATTGAAACATACCAAGTCCAAGACAACGAGACACTTACTAGCCTGTGGGAGAAGCGAATGTACTAGGTGCCGGCCTACTTCATGCAATGCTTCTTTCCATTTCTGCAGACTACTCAGCGCATCGAGGGGTTCAATGCTGTTTCAAAGTGATACATCAGCCCTGGCAACTCATTGCTGCAGTTTGCCAAGCAATACACAGCTTTGCAACAGAAAATACTAGGATCTGAGCTACAGCAAGAAGCAAACACCGCGCTCAAGCAGCCTAAATTGCTAACATATTTACCGATGGAGAGGCAGACGAGCAAGATATACACCAACAAGATTTTTAACAAGTGGATTATCTTATCATCTTATTTGCACTACCATGAAGATAGTAGTTGCCATGTAGAATGCAATGTAGTTGCCAACTTTTTGACATGCTGATCTATTGAAAATAGCCACTGATTACATTACAAGCATAAACTATAGTTGCCATGTGTATTGATCTGTAGTTGCCATGTGTAATGAACTACAGGTGCCATGTTAAATAAACTGCAGTTGCCATGTTAAATAAACTGCATTTGCTATGTTATATGAACTACATTTCCCATGTTAATTAAACCGCAATTGCCATGTTAAATGTTATGCAGTTGCCATGTTAAATATCATGCAGTTGCCCTATGGAAACAAACAATCCAAAAAAATGTGGGAAAAAGAAGGCTTTCCATGTCATCATTGATTGTAAATATGTTTGCTATGTTGTGACCTACCTCAACATAAGGTGCAAAAACATCATATAAGAGTTTAACGAGCACAAAAACATGAAGATTCCAGGAAGAAATAAAGCGTGCCAGCATGTACACAGCTTACCAGGTTGACGAACATATGTTCAAGGTGTGTTCTCTAATTGATAGAGGCGAAGGTGTCCTGATGTTTCGATGAGATGGTGGCTATCGTTTCTGTAGGAGTCGACCTTGACGACCCGACTACGAACGTGCGAGACGCCGCGCCTTAGCAATCGCTAAACCAACTTCCGAGGGGTTATTGACCACGCCGGAGCACGATCAACCTGGCCACGAGGGTCTGTTTCCTACGAGCAAACGAAGAACAAGCAAGAAACTGAGATTGCAATCTGGATATTGCGAATATAAGATGAAAGCTTTATTGATCAAGGTGGGGTTTTGTGACGTCTTGGTCTGGTCGTTGGACACAAACGAAGTACGCGAAGTTGCAGCTATGGCGAACTTTTAATCTAAACAAAACCCAAAGTCTAACGATGCCCTAAGGGCTGTATATATGGAGGATAGAGGGGGAATTTCGTGGCCCTTGGTGGAGGGGTCCGAAACCAACCCTAACTCTTATTTCCCCACACATACGGACTCTAAAAACAGCCTATACTTAAGTACTTCGAAAATACATGGGCCTGGCCCAATAATAAGGTGACGCAGCACCTAGAATAGGCTCTAGACAAAATTTATGAAGTGGCATCTTGTATATTTTGTCCAAGCCTTCATGCACTCATTATGGTGGCTTCAAAGTCCCGGAATCATCACTTGTAACTCCGTTCTTGTTCCCCTTGCGCATGCCATCATCTCCATGCTTGAACTTGCTCCAAGGCTCATCTTTCTTGTCCAAGCTAGGCCCTTCATTTGTAAGCAAAACAAATGTATCCAATTTAGGCAGCATCATATTCTTATGAACATTAGAATCGTTACCAAGAAACGAAAGTACCTGATAATTCAATTGGCGTGCGCGAGCTCTAGTAATTGGTTCAGTATGTATAACAGCAGGGGCTATTGGTGTAACAATGGTATTGATGTCCTCATCATCCTCCCCTTCTTGAAATGAAGTCGTCCTCGACGACAGCTCATCTTGCTCACCCAAATAAGGCTTCAAATCTGCAATGTTAAAAGTGGGAGTAACCCCAAAATCTGCAGGCAGCTCAAGTTTATATGCATTATCATTTATTTTCTCTAACACCTTAAAAGGACCATCAGCACGTGGCATTAGCTTTGATTTGCGAAAATTAGGAAATCTATCCTTACACAAATGTAACCAAACAAGATCTCCAGGTGCAAACACAACATGTTTTCTACCCTTATCTCCAGCAAGTTTATATTTAGCATTCATACGCTCAATGTTTTCCTTAGTTAACTCATGCATTTTTAAAATCAATTCAACACGTTCTTTAGCATCAAAATTAACCTTCTCCGAAGATGGAAGAGGCAACAAATCAATAGGTGCACGAGGTAGGAAACCATACACAATTTCAAAAGGGCACATCTTAGTAGTAGAATGCAAAGAATGATTATAAGCAAATTCAATATGAGGCAAGCATTCTTCCCACATTTTCTTATTATTCTTCAAAACAGCCCTAAGCATAGTAGACAATGTTCTATTGACTACTTCAGTGTGTCCATTGGTTTGGGGGTGACAAGTAGTACTAAAAAGCAGTTTAGTCCCCAACTTAGCCCATAAACATCTCCAAAAGTGGCTAAGAAATCTAGTATCACGATCTGAAACAATAGTATTTGGCACACCATGCAAGCGAATAATTTCACGAAAGAACAAATCAACAACATTAACAACATCATCGCTTTTATGACATGGTATAATGTGTGCCATTTTCGAGAACCTATCCACGACAACAAATATGCTTTCCCTCCCCTTCTTTGTTCGAGGTAAACCTAAAACAAAGTCCATAGATATATCCTCCCAAGGAACACTAGGTATAGGCAAAGGCATATATAAACCATGAGGATTGAGTCGTGACTTAGCTTTTTGACATGTAGTGCAGTGAGCAACAAAACGCTCAACATCCCGTCTCATCTTTGGCCAAAAGAAATGTGTAGCAAGTATATCCTCTGTCTTCTTGATGCCAAAGTGTCCCATTAATCCTCCTCCATGCGCCTCCTGCAACAACAAAAGACAAACGGAGCTAGCTGGAAAGCATAGCTTGTTAGCACGAAACACAAATCCATCGTTAAGGACGAACTTGTTCCAAGTTCTCCCTTCCTTACAATTCTGCAATACATCTTTAAATTTAGTATCATGCACATATTGATCTTTGATGGTCTCCAAACCAAATATTTTAAAGTCAAGTTGTGAAAGCATAGTATAACGACGAGACAATGCATCAACAATAACATTTTCTTTACCCTTCTTGTGTTTAATGACATAAGGGAAAGTCTCAATGAATTTAACCCATTTAGCATGTCTACGGTTCAGTTTTGCTTGACTTTTAATGCGTTTCAAAGATTCATGATCAGAATGTATAACAAATTCCTTTGGCCATAAATAATGTTGCCATGTTTCTAAGGTCCGAACAGGAGCATATAATTCTTTATCGTAAGTAGAATAGTTCAGACTAGGCCCACTCAATTTTTCAGAAAAGTATGCAACAGGTTTGACATCTTGTAATAACACACCTCCTAATCCAATTCCACTAGCATCACATTCAAGCTCAAAAATCTTATTAAAATCAAGAAGTTGGAGTAAAGGAGAATGTGTCAACTTATCTTTCAATACCGTGAAGGCTTCTTCCTATGCGGTACCCCAAACAAAAGGCACATCCTTCTTTGTAAGCTCATTGAGAGGTGCAGCAATGGTGCTGAAATCTCTCACAAAACGCCTATAGAAACCAGCATGGCCAAGGAAACTCCTCACTTGTGTGACTGTTTTGGGCTGCGACCAACTCTCAATAGCTTTAATCTTGGCTTTATCAACTTCAATTCCCTGTGGAGTAACAACATAGCCAATAAAAGATACTCGGTCGGCGTAAAAGGTGCACTTTCCAAGGTTACCAAACAAACGTGCATCACGTAGAGCAATAAAAACAACACGTAAATGTTCCAAATTTTCCTCCAAAGATTGTTATAAATCAATATGTCATCAAAGTAAACTGCCACAAATCGTCCAATGAAAGCACGTAAAACTTCGTTCATTAACCTCATGAAAGTACTAGGTGCATTAGTTAACCCAAAAGGCATGACTAACCACTCGTATAATCCAAACTTAATTTTAAATGCTGTTTTCCATTCATCTCCCAATTTCATAGGAATTTGATGGTATCCACTACGCAAATCAACTTTGGAGAATATTGTAGAGCCACTCAATTCATCAAGCATATCATCTAGCCTAGGAATAGGATGACGATAACAAATAGTAATATTATTAATGCCTCTACAATCAACGCACATACGCGATGTACCATCCTTTTTCGGCACTAAAATGATAGGAACAACACAAGGACTACGGGATTCGCGTATATAACGTTTGTCGAGCAGTTCTTGTACTTGACGCATAATCTCCTTCGTCTCCTCTGGATTGGTACGGTATGGTGCACGGTTGGGTAATGATGCACCGGGAATTAAGTCAATTTGATGCTCAATCCCTCGAATAGGTGGTAATCCCGGTTGCACGTCTTGTGGAAAGACGTCAGCGAACTCCTGCGAAATGTTAGTGACAGCAGGAGGCAAAGAGGAAGGCACGTCCTCGAATGAAAATAATGCCTCTTTGCACACAAAAGCGTAGCAAACATATTTGCTAAAAATCTAAATCATCAATATCAGATTTGGTGGCAAGTAAACATGCACTTTTCAATTTAATTTCAGAAGCAACACTAGATGGTTTATTATTAGGCTGCATTTGTTGCTCAAATTCTTTTGCCACAATCTAATTTTCACTTTTATTTTTCTCCTATTTTTCTTTATTAGCTCTATCAATATCATCTTTCAAAATGGAATCAGGAGTCATAGGAAGCAAAGTAATATTTTTATCCTTATGAACAAGAGTATACTGATTGTTTCTACCATGGTGTACAGAATTTTATCAAATTGCCATGGTCTACCAAGTAATAAGGAACATGCTTGCATAGGTACCACATCACAATCAACATAATCAGCATATGTAGAGATACTAAAATGCACACGAACAGTATGTGTTACCTTAATCTTGCCGTTGTTGTTGAACCATTGGATGTAGTAAGGATGTGGATGTGGTCTTGTGGTGAGAGATAGCTTCTCCACCATCTCCATGCTAGCCAAGTTATTGCAGCTCCCTCCATCTATGATGATGCGAACAGAATGTTCCTTCACAACTCCCTTTTATGGAACAGATTATGCCGCTGATTTTGCTCAGCTTGTATAACCTGCACACTCAAAACACGTTGAACAGCTAAATATTCATACTTGTTAGCATGTTCAGCAACCATGTATTGTGTCTCATGATCAGAATCCTCTCTGCCGTGTTCTTCATGTGTAATAAGAGCCAAAGTCTCCTCATCATAGTCACTAGCGGACTCATACCCACCATCCTTAGTAGTAATCATCACACGCTGAGATTGGCATTCTCTCGCAAAATGTCCTCTTCCCTTACAACGACGACAAATAATATCACTTGTGTGCCCTGTTGATGCCATGGAAGAAGAAGAGCTCTGCGCAGGTCCGACAGGTGTGCTCTTGGAAGATAGTGGTGGTTGTGCCTGCTTTCTTGTATCACGGCTGGAGGTGGTACCTGATGGAGGTGCTGGTGGAGTGGAAGTAGAGGATGCACATGGTGTCCATGATGAAGATCGACCTACAGAAAAGTTAGTTCGCGCCAATGCATGTCGATCCTGCACTTCACATTCAACTTTACAAGCAAGATGGAATAAACGAGTGATATTAATATACTCCTTATACTCTAGAATGGTCTGAATCTCTCTATTTAATCCACCCATAAAACGTGCAAGCATAGCTTCAGTCTCCTCAACAATACCACATCTAATCATGCCAGTTTGTAATTCCTGATAATATTCTTCTACAGAATTTTTTCCTTGTCTTAAACGCTGCAATTTTTGAAGTAATTCACGCTGATAATATGGTGGAACCCAACGAGTACGCATAGCAGTTTTTAAAGCAGCCCAAGTAGCTGGAATAGGATATAATCTACAATGTTCAGACCACCAAACACATGCAAAGCTAGTGAAAGCACAAACAGCAGCGGGAACACGTCTCTCCTCAGGATATTGTAAACATGTAAATCATTGTTCAGTTTCTAACTCCCAAGTAAGATATATATTAGGAACATATCTACCCTCAAATGGTGGAATATTCAATTTTTGTTTAGGAAGATGGTCATGTACCTCAGGTGGTGGTGCAGCCCTACCGTTGCGATGATATGCATGAGGATGACCTGGTGGTGGTGCTGGTGGTTGCACGTAGTTCTGATTTTGGTCAACCTCATCCTCGTAATGGTCCTCCACCTCTGCAGTAGCAGCAGGAGCGGCAGAAGTATCAACAGCGGCACCAGAATTTTTCCCAGGGTCAATGGGAATGCACTGTGCTCGTCCCACGTGGTTTGGAAAGCGACGTTATTGTTGTTGTTGTTGTTGTTGTTGTTGTTGTTGTTGTTGTTGTTGTTGTTGTTGTTGTTGTTGTTGTTGTTGTTGTTGTTGTTGTTGTTGTTGTTGTTGTTGTTGTTGTTGTTGTTGTTGTTGTAGAGGTGTGTTAGGGGCAGCCGGTGGTGGTGGTGGAAGACGCGCGAGAAATTCATTAAACTTGTTATCGAGCTTTGTTTCGAACGTCTTCTCCATGCCATCTATCTTCTCCATGGCCTCTTCAAATCTGTTTAGCACATCTTGCACCTGTCCACTCATCATTTGCTGAAATTTATCATGCAACTCCTTATTCGTCATGTTCTCCCAGTCAGTCTCGTCGGCTTGTGATCCTGCCATGGTTAGCAGCAATAGGAACACACAAGAATATGATCCTACATACTACTAACAAGAGGTGGTGGTGGATGTCACAAATCCGTCAAGCAAATCTCAAATTCTTACCAGTTCTTACCCAGCAGCAGGCGGTGATCGACAACCATCGTAGTCAAAATTCTCAAAGCTTGGATAGAGCAATTACCAGGGAGAGTCAAACGCACGACATAGATGTATGTGGAGCTGGATGGCTTATAATATGGTAGCAAAAAGGGTCAGCAATAATCAATTCAGAGATGCAACGTTGAATAAACGCTCAACGACGGTACTGTGCTGGTCCTAGGCTAGACCGTGCTAGAGACGCGAGCCTAGAACACTAACAAAAATCACGGTGTTGCACGTAAACAAGGGAAAAGCACACTCTGGAACTTTTTTTTCGCTCTTTTTTTGGCACTCCTCTTTTTTTGCGCTCCTCTTTTTTTTGCAAAAAATCACTATAATGGCGAGTGTCTCAAAACTATTCGCTCTAATACCACTTGATAGAGGCAAAGGTGTCCCGATGTTTTGATGAGATGGTGGCTATCGTTTCTGTGGGAGTCGACCTTGATGATCCGACTACGAACGTGCGAGACGTTGCGCCTTAGCAATCGCTAAACCAACTTCCGAGGGGTTATTGACCAACTTCCGAGGGGTTATTGACCACGTCGGAGCACGATCAACCTGACCATGAGGGTTTGTTTCCTGCGAGCAAACAAAGAACAAGCAAGAAACTGAGATTGCAATCTGGATATTACGAATATAAGATGAAAGCTTTATTGATCAAGGTGGGGTTCTGTGACGTCTTGGTCTGGTCGTTGGACACAAACGAAGTACGCGAAGTTGCAGCCATGGCGAACTTTTAATCTAAACAAAACCCAAAGTCTAAACGATGCCCTAAGGGCTGTATATATGGAGGAGAGAGGGGGAATTTCGTGGCCCTTGGTGGAGACTTTTTTTTTCCGAAATCAGGGCAACGACGACGAAAAAGTGCGACAAAAAATCACTATGATGGCACGTGGCTCAAAAGACTCAGAAAAGCCTAAAAATAGGATAGGGAAAAAAATTGCCTGTGAAAATTTTGGCCTAAAAACTGCCCGGGGTATCCAGAAAACAAACCCTAATTTGGCCTAAAAATTTTGGCCTAAAAAATTTTTGCGTGTGAAAATTTTGGCCTAAAAACTGCCCGGGGGCCTGTGATTTTTTTTTCGAAACCTACTCAGGCAAGGAAACACGAATCAGAAATTAGACGGACCTCGAAAACAAACGTAATATGAAAGGAACTCGGATTGGTGGTGGATATATGATGGTAGGATATGGCAGCGGTGGTGGTATATGGATATGGATTGGTGGTGGTATATGGATATGGATTGGTGGTCGTATATGGATACGGATTGGTGATGGTATATAGAGATGGGTTGGTGGTGGTATATGGATACTGATTGGTGATGGTATATGGAGACGGATCGATGGCGGATAAGCGGTGCTGATGATGATGCGGCGGCGGCGTGACTACTTGTGAACAGAACTCGAAACTCTAAAGGACTAGACACTAAGACCAGCAACCATACACGACAATGCAACCGCAAATTCAACACAGCAAATATGGAAACAATTATGCAAAGGCTCAGATTGGTTCGGATAGGATGAACTAACCCTAATTTTTTGGCTTTTCTTTTCGTGGATTGTAGGTATGAAGAACAGACTCGATCTAAACTACGAAAAACTGTAAAATCTCACCGAGCAACCTGGAAATCTGATACCACTTGATAGAGGCGAAGGTGTCCTGATGTTTCGATGAGGTGGTGGCTATCGTTTCTGTGGGAGTCGACCTTGACGATCCGACTACGAATGTGCGAGACGTTGCGCCTTAGCAATCGCTAAACCAACTTCTGAGGGGTTATTGACCACGCCGGAGCACGATCAACCTGACCACGAGGGTTTGTTTCCTGCGAGCAAACGAAAAACAAGCAAGAAACTGAGATTGCAATCTGGATATTGCGAATATAAGATGAAAGCTTTATTGATCAAGGTGGGGTTCTGTGATGTCTTGGTCTGGTCGTTGGACACAAACGAAGTACGCGAAGTTGCAGCTATGGCGAACTTTTAATCTAAACAAAACCCAAAGTCTAAACGATGCCCTAAGGGTTGTATATATGGAGGAGAGAGGGGGAATTTCGTGGCCTTTGGTGGAGGGGTCCGAAACCAACCCTAACTCTTGTTTCCCCACACGTACAGACTCTAAAAACAACCTATACTTAAGTACTTCAAAAATACATGGGCCTGGCCCAATAATAAGGTGACGCAGCACCTAGAATAGCCTATGGACGAAATTTATGAAGTGGCATCTTGTATATTTTGTCCAAGGCTTCATGCACTCATTATGGTAGCTTCAAAGTCCCGGAATCATCACTTGTAACTCCGTTCTTGTTCCCCTTGCGCATGCCATCATCTCCATGATTGAACTTGGTCCAAGGTTCATCTTTCTTGTCCAAGCTAGGCCCTTCATTTGTAAGCAAAACAAATGCATCCAATTTAGGCAGCATCATATTCTTATGAACATTAGAATCGTTACCAAGAAACGGAAGTACCTGATAATTCAATTGGCGTGCACGAGCTCTAGTAATTGGTCCAGTATGTATAACAGAAGGGGCTGTGGGTGTAACAATGGTATTGATGTCCCCATCACTAATGGGCATGTACGATTCAGAACCTGAAGACCCGGACAAGGGAAGAAACTACTTTGTCAAGGCCTCGATAAACGAAGGCGAATACTACTGCCAATGCTGCAAATTTGAACGGGACGGGATTGTGTGCCACATACTCAAAATAATAGACATGCACACAGTCACGCGATTGCCCTGTCATTTCATGGGACGGCGATGGACTTGGGACGCTAATGATGTGTTTTGGCTGTGCATGATGACATATCAGAGGCAACCATGGACGCCGTGAGGCACGTTGTGTTGACCAAGACCTATGCTAAACTAATAGATGAAGCATGCAAGAGTGATGAGACAGCGAGGGTGGCAGAAAAATATAGGAAGGCCATGAAAAAGAGAGCTTGATGAGATCAAAAAGAGGAAGGCTGAAGAAGCCTTACACAGGTCCCCCCGCACCTCAAGTGTGCCTTCGTCCACGGGTCCATCATCTGAAAATTCGGAGGTAGGGTCTGGAACAGCAAGCACGCAAACCCAGGTCAGGAACCCGCCCTGTTCCATCACAAAATGGCGTCCAAAAGAGGTGAGATACAAATCGGGGTTGGGAATTCAAGCAAAGCATAAGAAAACAAAGAAAGGGACGGGCAATCCATAAGCAACTGTGGAGGATTGTAACTTAGGTGTTGGTGACAATTTTGTAAAGCAGATGGGCAAGATTTTAAAAATGCGAGAATGACTATTGGTGGATAACAAAATTTGAAGAAAATGCCATGTATGCATGACTAAAATTGCCATGTAGGTGCTACTAAATCTGCTATGCAGCTTCCAAATCTGCCATGTAATTGCTACTGGATCTGCCGTCGCGTAGATTTTCGTTTCCAGTCCATGCATTTTTTTCACACATATTGTATTGTATACATACTCTAAACGAACTAGTTGAGACGATCACGTGCAAAAACATGAGAGAATGGTTGCTTATGAACTATCATGCTAACTGATACAGTTATCAATGCAAAAAACCCAAAAACAAAAAATGGAATGATTGCTTTCACTAACCGTGCCTGATCAACTATATTTGCCATGTTTCAGGCATCATAGACGCATTCAAACACCCAACTCGTACTCACAATCACAATCACAAACACATAATAGTGGTGAACATAAACATAGTTGTTGTCACATCTAAGCAGGTTCAGATCCACACATATATTACAAATATTCAATGGCACTCACACACCACCACTATATACTAGACTACGGGGGATGCAGTCATAACATAGCACACGGACATAGTTTTAAAGAACAAGGTGATACCTTACATTCCTCAGCCACAGAATGTAAGGTAGGCATGCGGCATGGAGCATCACGTGATCACTTGTACTTCTTATTGGCGGTTTTGATAGCTCCCTCTATGAACTCTCGTGCATTAGCCCGCATGTTGAAATCTTTATTCATCAACCAGTTCCATGTGTATATTTTGCGGAGCTCGACGACCATTGTAGCTGTGATCGTAGGGACCCATCGACCTTCCCAATTTGCAAGGTATTCCAACATGTGAAAGCCACAATCACGCCTATAAGGAAAAGAATTAGGTGAACTCATGACAATAGAAAAAATGATAAACTTCAATGCAAAGGTGACAAGGTTTATGATTGATGTGGAGGACACATGAAAAATATAGTAATTACCCGTTTCCTTGCTTTGAAGTTGTGACATACTCGATTGGAAAATGACTGATCTGGACCTTTGAGTTTTCGTAGTGATGGTTCCATGTCTCTTTCAGGTTGTTGATAAAGAATTCAGCATGTGTAGTAAGGTCTTCATCATCTTCTGAACGGATTGGATCAAGCACCTCAAATCGTTGGTTCTTCAGGTCAAGGCAAATTGCGCAGTGGTAACCACACTTGTCATTTGGGTTGTGTGGTGCAAGCTCCTGGAACATGGGGAACATGACCTACAAGTAAATTAGAGGAAAGAAAAAACAAAGTTCACATCAAAACAGAATTGACATAGTGGGAAAAATGATATATAAAAATATTGCCGGATGCAGTAAGAGATACATGAATAACCAAGTATCAAGGGTTCAAATGCGCCCACAGAAAATGTTTAGTTGCCATGTGTAATTAAAAAGAAGTTGAAATTCATGTATAAACAAAGTTGCCCAATATTTTAAGTGAAGTTGCCACATAAGTTGCATTAAATGGTCAAACTTATTTTACATGAAAGTTGTTGCCACTTGAAACATCTGTCACAAACAGTATGTAACCCACATATGAAGTATAACTACTGACAAAACATGCCATGGAAGAAATATGTACAACAAGAAGAAACACTCACATATTTCTTCAGTGTGAGCTTGAATTCACCATGCGCGGCAAAATGCTTCCTCAGGATTCTATGGTGGAAGTCACCATCCCATATTTTGCACGTCATGCTGTATTGCATGATCATCTTGTCGGGAGAAATATCAATATGCCTGTTGATGAAGTCAATCCCACATGCAACTACATTCTTCAACATTTTACCAGTGGGCCTCACAGACTCGGCAAGATCACCCAGGTCGATGTATGTCGCATCACATTGTATGATTTTGGTTCTATCCAAACATGAGCTGTATGAAAATGATATAACATGAAAGAATCATGTCTACTAAAAAAATAAAAATAAAACATAAACAACGCATGGCTAGAAGAGCAAAGGAAAATATCGGAGAAAAGCAAGTGAGGGGTTATGTGGTGTGGACATTACGGTTTCAGCTCCTTCATGTGCTTGCTGTTCGACCTCGAATTTCCGAAACGCTGACAATATCATACAGATGGTTCTGCTCCTTTGTGGCCTTAACTTCGGGCTCATAGTCATCCATGGTTGGTGCGTGAACTACCCTATTCTGCCTCATAGATCTAGGGGTGGCACTTCTAACGGTATCCTCGGATACTGACTCAGCAGGCACATTAGAACTTGATTGCCCCTGGCCCCGTGAGGACCTCCTCTTCAATGCTTCCTCCTCAATCCTGCGGTAAGCTTCATCGAGTGACGGCGAAATCTCCTCAGGGGTGACTGGAAAGGATAAAACAGTGGGTTAGGAAACTTGGAAACAACAAGTTATTGTGAAAAAGAGTTCAAACTGTGAACTGTAGGTGCTAATAAGAAAGTGTCTATGTCAAATTTCACTTGGTAGACAAAAAATGTTTCGCAGGTGAGAAGTGCACTGGAGTTGCCATGTGGAAACAACTCCGGTTGCCATGTGCATTGCACTGGATTATCCATGTGACAACAACTGCTGTTGCCATGTACATTGAACTGGAGTTGCCATGTGGCAACAACTCCAGTTGCCATGGGCATTGCAAATGGAGTTGCCATGTGGCAACAACTGTAGTTGCCATGTGACAATAACTATAGTTTCCATGTGCATCTCATGAGATTTGCCATCACCAGTAAGAAATCAAAAAAGCTTGTGACAAACTTCAGACAAAAAAATGTAGAAACAAAATAATAAACACACAAAAAATGTACCTTGCACTATTGGCTCTGCAAACTTCACATCCTTCCTGCCATCAGCCATTGGCTGCGCTATCATTGGGGCCATGCCTGCTGGGAAAGCAAAGGAAACATGCACATGATCTCGCACCACTGGTTCATCTTGAGTGCGATCGATGCCAAGGCTAAAGCTCGGTGGGGTGAAAGCCATTGGGTGCCTCTCCTGCCTACCAGCCGGATCGCGAACAAGTTGCTTGGCAGAATCTAGAGCTGACAAATCAACAAACATTTCTGCCTCGTCTGCTGCATGATCATTAGGCTTATTAGTAGGGCGGGGCATGCTATCAGCAATCTCAATCGCAAATTTCTTGCCTATCTTCTTGTTTGGGCTGTAGGGGACACCAATGTTGACTGGGAGCTTAGAATTGCACAGATTTAAGCTGGTGTTCTCCACAACGCTGAAAGACGCAGTCTGCTCCGGACTTTCGCCTCCTTCAGTCGTGCATGGCTTGCCACCTGCGTCAGTTGTATTCCGGACTTCCGTTTTCTCCATAACATTGCTTTTGGCAGAAGGTGGGAACAGTGTGGAAGCAGGCACATAACCAAAGTCACCTCTGCTGCTCTTAGCTAGATCTGGTGCATTGGATATATGTGCAGGATGCTTGCGGGGGCTACCCCGCCTAGGTGGCAGACCAGCTCGGGCAACGGTCGCCGTAGCAGTCTCTAGACCACCAGCAGCTTGATCTGTTGTGCGATGAACCTCACTTATGGATGGCCTCTCATTCTGAAATGTGGCCGCATCCCCTTCTTTTGTGGACACAGAAGTGCCAACAACCACATACTTGGAATCTATATCAGATGAGCGGGAATCTTCCTTGTCTAGGTTGATCTCGGGAGCGTCCACTTCAACACTTGCTGATCGGGTGGCATGGGTCACAGCAGCATCCCTCATTGCCAGCAGAGTGAGCAATATCTCAGCAGTCCTGGCAGATACTGACTCGTCACTCCCAGATGTACGGATTCCTGTTGTTGTAGCCTACACATCTGCAACCGGCGGAGATGGTCGGCCGCTTGCATCAGAGCTAGTGGGAACAGTGGATGGTGCAGCAATAGTTTTGTCGACTGGCGGCTCATGAATATCTGAGTTGCCACTTGTCGACAGCTTGGAGTGAATGCGTTCAAGTGGGTCTTTGCTAGTGCATTTGGTCTAGCGTGTAGTAATCTTCTTCACCCTGCAAGAAAACACATGAAGAGTATAAAAAGGGTGAGCAAAATAATTGCCATGGTAGTCATCATAAAATGAAAAATGTGTGATATGCCAGAGTTGCCATTTGAGAACAAGGTATGGATGAGCACACATGAAAATGTAGGTGGTGGAAGTTAGTGGAAAGCTATCAGTTGCCAGATGAGTGGAAAAAGAGTTGCCATGTGGTCTAGTTAGCAGTTGCCATGCAACAAAATTAGATCATGAAAAAAGCAGTTGCCATGTGGGACAGCTAGCAGTAGTCCATGTGGCAAGTTAGACAGCTGCCATGAGAAGCAAATAGTAGTTGCCATAGAAATGGATCAAATAAAAGGTTGTGTATGATTTAGAATGCATCAAACAAAAAATAGCATTAGGACAATAAAAAATAGGGAGAACCCACTTCTTGATTGTCTTCCTCAAGTATTCCAGCACGACAGGATCCCCAGTGTTGGACGTCGATGTATGAGGAGACGACCTAGTGGAAGTGGTGGCACCAGCAGTGGGAGCACCCTTGTTCAATCGGGCAGAAAAACGGGTTGGCGTGGGTGCTTGTTTCTTCTTAACTGCTCGTCCACCAGCTGTCGCCTCACTGCACATAGAAAAATGGCAAAAACGATACCAAGTGTGAGACACAGAAATCATGCCACACTTAGAAAAAATGAAAAAAGGTCGGACTGTTAAAAAGGAAGGACAAACAAAACACTAAATAGACATCGAACCTCCTCCTAGCAGCTACGGGATCGGTCCTACACCTATTGCCAGCAGAGACTTGCCCATCATCCTCTAGAGTCCTGCCCCTCTTTCAGAGCAAAACCCCCGTGTCTCTCACAATAGTTTGATCAATGCCTTCCTCCGGTGGAGGAACTTTTGGTGCAGCCTTATCATTCTTACCACCTACAAGAACTTCAACATGTTCATCATTATCGGTTTCATGTTGCACATTCTCCATGTCATCGTCATCGTCCTTGTCGAGACCAGCATCTCCATCTGGCTCATCTTGCGTGTCAGGGAGCTCCTGAGAGCTGTTGTAGTCGTACCGTCCATGGCAACCAGTTGGTCGGTGCGTTCGTTCTCCAACGAATGATGTGAACTGCCTCGCAACCGCGTTGCTATCAGAACCATTAAGTGCCGTCCAACCCTCAACCAACTTCCCGACTAGGTGCTCAACAGGTGCCCTCGCCTGAGCACAAAACAAAAAGTAACAATAACCAAACATATTAGAGTCGCGTGCGTAAGAAGAATAAGCCAAAACAACCATAAAGAGATATCAAAATGAAAGAAAAATGTAATTTCAAAAAACAAAATAAACATCCTTGATTACCTCAGCAAGACAAGATGGAGCTGAATGCACATCCATCCACTTGCCAAAATTTTGTGGCCTACCAAACACACCGTAGTATGCTTGGCCATCAGCTGAAAAAACAGCAAAAACAACTAAGATGTCAAAAGAAATAAGGAGTAGTGAGTACAATTCATGGATTCACTACTGTAGGATGTTGCTAACGTGACACTACGCTCAGAGACCCTTCGAGAAACTGTGTGCGATGCAATGATCGCAAACGGCGCTGTATGAAAACCGTCAGAAATGTGTAAAACGTTTGCGATGACGGATGCATCAAACACGGTTCAGGGTTTAGTTGTGTGTGCGATGAAGGGCATACAGTTCAGTTCAATGAGCTGTTTGCGATGAGGCAACACAAAAGAAACGGGCAGCCAGATGGAGGCGTGTGCGATACACATCATACGATTCACTCGGATGAACTGTTTGTGATTAGGCAACACAAATGAAACGGACAGCCCGATCAAGGTGTGTGCGATGTACAACATATGGTTCACTCGGATGAACTATTTGTGATTAGGCAAGAGAACAGAAACCGTTCAATATAACAAGATGTGTGTGATACGCGGCAAATAGGTCTGTAATCAGAAATGTGTGTGAAGACTGATAATAACGCAGGCGATTGCTTCTAATAAGACGTATGTGATATGCTATGTCTACACAACATCTATTGGCCATTGTGGGACGAGCGGTCATCCGGATACGCCATAAGGATGCGAAGAGGCATTCCTATCAGCAAGGACTACCTGTTCCACCAGTAGCTCATGTAAGAAAACTATCAAGTTAAGTGTGCTCAGGCTGGAGCAGCCATTGGATGGGTGACTGGACGGGAAGTTGTGTTGATGTTAAATTAGGTTAACCTCGAGGTCCTTGTTTTTTAACACATGTTAAAGAAGGTCTACCGCATTACTTTTTGACAATGTGCGATACGTGGCATACAGTTGATCCATCCGACCTATTTGTGATGGAATAGGCCATGTGTGTTGTGGGCAAACGCTTGCTAGTATTCAACCATCTGGGATTGTGGTGTAGGGTAGAACCCTAATCGCCCGATCTTTCACGAAAGGAGCGGATCCTGCAAAGAACACGAGGAACACGAGGGGAAAACGAGGGAAATCACGAGGGGAAACACGAGAGAGTCACTCAACCAACAAGAAATAGTCACACATGTGCTAGATCCTCGAGTACATAAAGTAAGATACACGATCCACGATCAACTAGGGACGATACATGGTAACCGGTCTTCTCCGTGAGGAGGTCTTGAAGTTCTTCTCCAAAAGGAGGTCTTGAATCCAAAGGGATCTTCTCCGTAGAGGCCGCGGTCTCTCTCATGGAGTAGATCCGATGTGGATGAGCAATGTTCTATCTCTAAAATGAGCTAAACCAATGCTAACCCTAGAAAGTTGTACGGGGTGGAGTATATATAGTCTATGGGGAGAAGGGATACACGGGCCTCGGCCCTTCACTATGCGCAGACAGGGGAGGCCGGATGTCCGGGCTGGTCGGGGTGGATGTCCGGGCTGGTCGGGGTGGATGTCCGGGATTTCAGGCGACGCCGGATGTTCGGGCTGGGGGGGCCGGATGTTCGGGCTGGAGCGGTGGCATTTTTTGCTCTCGGGTTCGGAGGGGCCGGATTTCCGGGGGCTCGGGAGAGGCCGGATGTCCGGGCTGCCGGGGCCGGATGTCCGGGGCCTGTAGCCTTCTGCGGCTGGGATGCTGTAGTGGAAGACACTCCAGGGGCCGGACGTGTGGGGCCTTGGCTGGATGTCCGAGGCCTGGGAGATGCTCTTGGCTCCTTCCGTTGGTTCTCCTCTTCTGTGGACTTGGGGACTTGTACATCTTCATGTACATCTTCGGGGGGACCCTCTTGGTACCTAATCATGCACAACACCTCGGACTTAGGTAGTAGCCATGTCTCATGCATAGAAAGTGGAAGTTCGGAGAGGAGTGAGTTCACCTTATCTTCGATAGCTTTGGCTCGAGCTCGTGTCATTGGTCCAAGTGGTGTCGTTGGAGGTGTCGGTGCGTCCATGGGGATGATCATGGGATGCTCCGCATCATCTCCCCTCCCTTGGGGAAGATCCATCCTCGGATCGAAATCCTCATCACCATGGTAGGGCGAGAGACCTTTGATGTTGAAGATGTTGCTCACGGAGTACTTGTCACGAGGGATGTCGATCTTGTATGCGTTGTTGTTGTAGCATGCAAGCACCTTGAATGGTCCATCCGCGCGTGGTCGAAGTTTGGACTTGCGTTCTTGGGGAAAGCGGTCCTTGCGAAGGTGTAGCCACACTAGGTCTCCAATGTTGAATATCATAGGGTGCTTGTTGACGTTGAGCTTGGTCGCAAGGCGTTGTACTTGGCGCTCGATGGTGTTTCTTGTATCTTCATGCACCTTCTTGAGATGGGTCGTTCATGCACTTGCATCCAAATTGATGCGCTCTTGGAGTGGTAGATGGAGAATATCCAATGGTGACAAAGGGTTGAATCCGTAGACGACCTCGAAAGGGGACTTGCCAGTTGTTGAGTGTCTTGCTCGGTTATAGGCGAACTCGGCGATGGGTAGACACTCCTCCCACTCCTTGACGTTTTTCTTGATGAGTACTCGAAGGAGAGCGGAGAGTGTGCGGTTTGTCACCTCCGTTTGGTCGTCAGTTTGAGGATGGTACGCTGTGGAGAAGAGTAGCTTGATTCCGAGCTTGGCGCATAGGGTCTTCCAAAAGTAGCTAAGGAACTTGACGTCCTGGTCTGAGACGATAGTCTTTGGCACACCATGGAGACGCAATATTTCCCTACAAAAGAGATTAGCAACATGTGAAGCATCGTCTATCTTGTTGCAAGGAATAAAATGTGCCATTTTCGAGAAACGGTCCACAACGACAAATATGGAATCTTTCCCATTTCGAGTCCTAGGCAAACCAAGTACAAAGTCCATGCTAATGTCTTCCCATGGTTGGTATGGAATTGGTAAAGGCATATAGAGGCCATGAGATTGAGCTTTGGACTTAGCTTTGCCACATGTAGAACATCGGTTGGTGAAATGATTGATGTCCCGAAACATCTTTGGCCAAAAGTAGTTCTTTGAGAGTGTGGCGAACGTCTTGTCGCGTCCAAAGTGTCCCATTAAGCCTCCTCCATGAGATTCCTGCAAAAGCAACAAACGAAGAGAGGACTTGGGAATGCAAAGTTTGTTAGCTCTCATAAGATATCCGTCTTTAATGTAATAGCGTTCCCAAGATGTATTCGACAAACACTTGGCATAAGGAGTAGCAAAAGTTGCATCATGCTCATACAAGTCTTGGATATGCTTGAAGCCAATGACATCTAACTCAAGTTGCGTGACAAGCATGCATATGCGGGAAAGAGCATCCGCTACAATGTTTTCTTTACCCTTGATGTACTTGATGACATAGGGAAAAGACTTAATAAATTCACTCCATTTAGCATGACGCTTGTTCAACTTCGTTTGTCCCTTAAGATACTTGAGGGTCTCATGATCGGTATGAATGATAAACTCATGGGGATGAAGGTAATGTTCCCATTCATGCAAAACGCGGACTAAAGTATATAGCTCTTTGTCATAGATGGGGTAATTGAGTTGTGCTCCGAAAAGTTTCTCACTAAAGTAAGTTATGGGGCGCTTCTCTTGCGTTAACACACCTCCTATGCCATTACCACTAGCATCGCAATGGATTTCAAAAGGTTTGTCGAAGTTGGGTAAAGCAAGCACGGGAGCATGAGTAAGAAAATTCTTAAGCTCATTGAATGCGGTATCTTGGGATGGTCCCTGTCGGTGTCAAAACCGGCGGATCTTAGGTAGGGGGTCCCGAACTATGCGTCTAGGCCGGATGGTAACATGAGGCAAGGGACACGAAGTTTTACCCAGGTTCGGGCCCTCTTGATGGAGGTAAAACCCTACGTCCTGCTTGATTAATATTGATGATATGGGTAGTACAAGAGTAGATCTACCACGAGATCGGAGAGGCTAAACCCTGCCTATGGTATGATTGTTGTTCTGTATGTTGTCCTACGGACTAAAACCTCCGGTTTATATAGACACCGGAGAGGGTTAGGGTTACACAAAGTCAGTTACAATGGTAGGAGATCTATATATCCGTATCGCCAAGCTTGCCTTCCATGCCAAGGAAAGTCCCTTCCGGGCACGGGACAAAGTCTTCAATCTTGTATCTTCATAGTCCACGAGTCCGGCTGAAGGTATTGTCCGGCCATCCGGACACCCCCTAATCCAGGACTCCCTCAGTAGCCCCTGAACCAGGCTTCAATGACGACGAGTCCGACGCGCAGATTGTCTTCGGCATTGCAAGGCGGGTTCCTCCTACAAGTACTTCATAGAAGATTTTGAACACAAAGATAGTGTCCGGCTCTGCAAAATAAGTTTCCACATATTGCCATAGAGAGAATAATATTTACACAAATCTAATCTGCTGACGTATTCCGTAGTGTGACATCGCACCACGGCCAAGCCTTTATTCGAATCTTTTTATTGTCCCACCTCAGCATGTCATGCGAGGTGGTTTCCTTGGCACGTCTCGTCGAAGCAGAGATCGTGTCCCCTTATTCCGAGATTCTCATCAATACGGGCGTGGGTAACCCAACCGTGCCATTGATTACGACGCTTGGAGATAAGCGAGTTTTACCAGGCTGGTGGGGACACGCAGTTGCGTCCACCCATATAAGGGGATAAGGATCCACCTTTTCACCTACGCCTTCTTCCTCCTTTGCCTATCCATTTTCGCGCACTCGAGCTCCAGCGCCCAAGTCCACACTCCCCACCTCAACCTTTTCCAGCCATGTCCGGAGCGGGAGGCAAGTGGATGGTCTCCTCCGTCACAAAGTGACACATCAAAAAATTGAGGAAGGCCGGATACTTGTCTAACGACATCGCATACTGGCTTCCTGAAGAGGGGCAGCTCCTCCCCACCCCAACGCCCCATGAGAGGGTAGTGTTCCTTCCCCACTTCCTCCGCGGACTAGGCTTTCCTATCCACCCATTCGTCCGGGGACTCATGTTCTACTATGGTCTGGATTTCTATGATCTGGCCCCGAACTTCATCCTCAACATCTCGGCATTTATCGTCGTGTGCGAGGCTTTCCTCCGCATCCGCCCCCATTTCGGCCTATGGCTCAAGACTTTCAATGTCAAGCTGAAGGTGGTGCGTGGCAACCAGGCGGAGTGTGGAGGCGCCATGGTGGGCAAGATGCCCAACGTCTTATGGCTCGAGGGCTCCTTTGTGGAGACCCTGAAGGGGTGGCAATCGGGGTGGTTTTACATCACCGAGCCGCGCGACCCAGAGTGGGTCGCAGCCCCGAGTTCCGGTCCGGACCCCCAACGCGGCTCACGTCCTGGAAAGAGACGGGCTTGTCGTGGGGCAGCAAAGAAGAGGTGACTAGACTACAAACATGCATCCAAACCCTGGTGAACAAGTAGCTCAAGCTTGTCAACGTAGTCCAGGTTATGCTCATCCGCCGGATCCTCCCGTGTCAACAACGGGCCTTCAATCTGTGGGAGTTCAACCCGGCGCAGCACCGAACTCTGAGCAAGCTCTTCGACACGACGTATGAAGATGCCTGGAAGGTGCTTTCCAAGGGCGCCAAGGCTCCCGCATCCGCTACCGAGGATCGCGGATTCAGCATGCAGCATCACGCTAGCGTGGTAAGTTGTTTGTACCTTTTACAGGGTATTAGTTTTTCATAGTTTAACTCTATGCGGGATCTAAGGTCCCTTACCTTTGACAGGATTGGCAGGCGAAGTCCGGACAGATCGACTGTCCGGCTCCTTTGCCCGAAGACCCAGCCAATGCCGGCTTGGCGAAGCTGCTGGTTCCGGCACCCTATGTGGTGCCGGAGAAGAAGGCCACGGGGACTCGAAAAAGTGCCCGGCGCTAGGAAGTGTCGGGTTCATCCGACGGCTCCAAGGCGCATTCCTCCCGTGAAGATGAGGAGGAGGAAGAAGAGACCTCTCCCCCTCCAACGGGAGGAGATAAGAAAAGGAAGGCCGCCCTCACTGGGGAGGCCGAAGGGTCCAAGAAGGGGAAAATCCTTCCTCCAGACTACTCCACCGACGCCGACGACGGCAGAGAGGAGTGGCCGCTCAGGGCCAAGCCCCTGGCGAAATCGTGAGTATATGGATACCAGAGTAATTCATAGTATTCCTTTATTGCACATCTTTCCCTTATGTCGAATATGATTATGCAGCCCACCCAAAGACCGGCTCGACGCGTCGTCGAGCGATTCACTGGACTCGTCGGATGTAATTCGCTTCCGACGGCTACCTCCCCCCGCCCTACGGACGACGCCGAAGTGTTGTCCCAACAGGTTCCAAGCCAGGAGGAGGTGGTCCTGGAGGCGCCGCAAGGCGACCTCCCGGACTCCAGGAGTAAAGGGGATAAAACCCCCCAGGGCTCCAAGTCCGGCTCTAGGCCGGACACCGCTCCGGAACCTTCAAAGGTTCCAGAGTCCGGCAGGCGACCTCCTTCCAAGAGGAGCAAGCCCACCGTGCCGGTGACCCCCGTCCAACCGGAGGCGCCGGACAATCTGTTGGAGGTGCTCAAAGGCGCCTCCATCGACGAGGAGCACCGCACCATTATGAGTGCGGTGGTCCAGAAGGTTCAGTCCGCCAAGAGTGGACTGACTGAAGCTTGTGCTAGCCTTTTAACAGGCTTTGAGGTAAGTAAAGAATGTGTAAATAATATTACCGCATAGACAGTAGCCCCTGATGCTTTGTTTGGCGTTCGGGAAGAAAAGCCGAATAGAGGATCAAATAAAATTCGCAGGAGTCTAACAAAAAGGAGTCAATATGCGTATGCAGGCTTCTCTGCTGGCGTCCGCCGCACTGACTGCGGAAGTGGACACGCTAAAGCAGAACCTCTAGCAGTCCGAGCAAGAGCTCGGGCGTGCCAAGAAGCAGCTCAAGGACAAGAAAGGTAAGAAATACCTTGTTTAAATATATATATAAAAGGTGCAATTGCAAAAAATGACAGGATTATCATGCTATTGTAGGGGCCATGTTTGAGGTGGCGACCCTTAAGCAAGCGCTGCTCGAGGCCGAGAAGAGGGCGGCCACGGAGCGCACCGAGCGGGAGAAGTATGAGGCCCAGGTTGGCAAGGTGCGGCAAGAGCTCTAGGCTCTCATGAAAAAACATGAGTTTGGAGCTTAACTCAAAGACGCGAGCATCCGAGCTCGCGGTGGCTATTAAAAATGCCAAGTCTGCCAAGGCCGAATCCCAGAAGACCCTCCAGGAGTTGGATGCAGTGAAAAAGATAGCGGCGGGTAAGGCATTCTTTATGCAAAGCAAACACATAAACGTGAGTTACTTGTTACTTACCCGAATCCGGAGCTCTCCAGGAGCGTTCGCAGATCTTCCCCGTAGCGTGTCCGATGCCGCCGCATTCTATCGAGCCGAGGAGGGCAGCTCGACAGAGAAGGTGTTCTGGTCTCAGTATGCTGAGGCCGGACACCCCGTGCCCCTGAGCGACCAGCTGAAGCAACTGGTCGAGCTTCACAAGGCGGCCGAACAGGCCATGAAGGGCCTCATAGTTCGGCTGTGTCCTGGAGAGGCTCTGCCTGGGAGCTATTTCGGGCTGGTGCGGCGGCTGGTGGGGGCCTGTCCAAGGCTCGAAGTCATCAAGCGCTCCGTCTGCATTGAAGGTGCCCGTAGGGCCCTTGCCCGTGCTAAGGTGCACTGGGGCAAGCTGGATGCTGAGAAGCTTGTGAAGGACGGGCCACCGCCGGGGAAAGAGCATCGCAAGCCCGAGAATTATTATAAGGATGTTCTGAAGGGTGCCTTCCTTATGGCGGATGAATGTTCCAGGGATGTAATTTTTGAGTAAAACTCGCTCGTTTTGTCCTGTGCGCTGAAAACTTGTTCATATGCGCTAAGCAATGCTGTTGGAATTTAAAATATTATCTTCTGTGCGGCTGTTTATCAATTCTGAGAGATGGCGAGTCGTCGGCTTCTGCCCCCACGCCGCTAGTGCTGGGGTGTTCGGGGATAAACCCAAGCGCTCTTTTTCCCATGTTTGGGTCCTTTGAGGGAGGCGCTCAGCACAACGAACAAGGCAATCGGACTATAATGCGTGAACACTCTCACTTAGCCATAGAATTCTATAATTTTAAATTTCGGCGAAGCCCCTGGTATTCGGAAGACCGAGTTCGGGGCGCTATCCACGCCTTGGCCGGACAGAGCCGACTCCTCGCTCTAAGCGGCATAAGTTTTTAGGGACCCGAAAAACCTCTCGAACAGCGACCAACTCTCGCTTCATCATGACAGTCAGTTTTAGCTTTCTCTACTGAGGTGCTCGACCCAACTCAACTGGGGCACAAACGCAGTAGTTCTCCTAGTGCTACCTTAGGCGACATAGCGGAACGTAAGGCACCAAAACATAGGAGCCGGGCAAACCCAACTATTGACCCAAGACATGATTCGGAGCCGATGCATATAATGCTATAAGTTCGGGGTGCCGCACTTGTTAAAGTGTTCGGACTTCTCACACCATATTGAGGGGTACTAAAGCCCGTGGCGTATTTTGGCCATACCAAAGTGTACGGGTGCAACATGTCGTTAAGCAACATATATTTGTAAAAAAAAGAGTAACGCAAAAATAGACAAAAGCTATGCATTGTTTATTAAAAAGGGCTGCGATCAAAGCAGAACGATACAAATAATGCGATAAGCAAAAAGGTTGGACTATTTAACATGTCCGTTCCAGGGGCAGGCTGCGGAATGGTATGCGAAACAGGTATACTGCTCGTGATAGAGACCACCTGGGAGTTCCGTAATGCGGCATGGCTTGTCTGCTTCCCTGGTTCTTGCATCGTTTGTGCGGCAATTGAACTGCCGAACAGGCCTTCCGAAGAATGGAGTCCTGAAAGTAAGAGAAAATTAAAAAATCGGCAGCCCCTGGTGCGGTTTAAGCCGTGTTTCGGGCATGCCGTGATGGTGCCCCTCCCCCTATACCCCTGGTATTTCTAAAGCGTAGTTATGTACGCGAAGCACTGGCGTCGCATTTTTGTGAGGGCTGGGGTTGGGGCCGCATTGCTACGCCTGCTCGGAACGTGCCAGGCGGTCTTGTTGTAGGTTACTCCGGGCGAGCTTGACGGTGTCCGGACGTTTAATGGCCGGACTGGAGAACTGCCTGGAGAGGCTGCTTTGTACTTCCGCTACAAGGGCCGCCGTGTGCTCCTCTGTTCGAAGGGAGCGTTCGGTGTTTCCATTGACCGTAATTACTCCTCGAGGGCCTGGCATCTTGAGCTTAAGGTATGCGTAGTGAGGTACCGCGTTGAACTTGGCGAATGCGGTTCGCTCGAGCAGTGCGTGATAGTCACTGTGGAATGGGACTATGTCGAAGATTAACTCCTCGCTTCGGAAATTATCCGGAGATCCGAAGACCACTTCAAGTGTGATTGAGCCTGTACAGTTGGCCTCTACACCTGGTATTACACCTTTAAAGGTCGTTTTGGTGGGCTTAATCATCGAGGGATCTATGCCCATTTTCCGCACTGTATCCTGGTAAAGCAGGTTCAGGCTACTGCCGGCGTCCATAAGGACTCTAGTGAGATGAAATCCGTCAATAATTGGGTCTAGAACAAATGCGGCGAATCCGCCATGAAGGGTGCTAGTGGGATGGTCCCTTCGATCAAAGGTGACCGGGCAGGAGGACCATGGGTTGAACTTTGGGGCGACTGGCTCTACCGTGTATACGTCCCTTAACGCGCGCTTCCGCTCCCTCTTGGGGATGTGGGTTGCGTATATCATGTTCACCGTCCGCACTTGTGGGGGAAAACCCTTCTGTCCACTGTTGTTCGGCGGCCGGGGCTCTTCGTCGTCATCGCTATGCAGCCCCTTGTCAGTATTTTTGGCATTTAACTTGCCTGCCTGCTTGAACACCCAACAATCCCTGTTGGTGTGATTGGACGGCTTTTCGGGGGTGCCATGTATCTGGCACAAGCGGTCGAGTATTCGGTCCAAACTGGACGAGCCCCTAGGATTTCTTTTGAATGGCTTTTTCCGCTGACCGGATTTATAGCCTCTGAATCCGGCATTAACTGCCGTATCCTCAGCATTGTCGCCGTTAATGCGGCACTTCTGCTTGTTGCGATGCGACCTGCCACTACTGTCCCTGGTATCCGAATTACCAGGGTTCTTGGTCATATTGTTGCTACGAGCAAGGCAGCTGTCTTCTCCCACGCAAAAGCGGGTCATGAGTGTCATGAGTGCTGCCATAGATTTCGGCTTTTCCTGTGCAAGGTGCCGGGCAAGCCACTCGTCACGGATATTGTGCTTGAAGGCTGCTAGGGCCTCTGCGTCCGGACAGTCGACTATTTGTTTTTTCTTTGTTAGGAACCGTGTCCAGAATTGCCTGGCCGATTCCTCTGGCTGCTGAATTACGTGGCTTAGGTCATCGGCGTCTGGTGGTCGCACATAAGTGCCCTGGAAATTGTCGAGGAATGCGGCTTCCAGGTCCTCCCAACAACTGATTGATCCTGCTGGCAAGATGTTAAGCCAATGCCGAGCTGGTCCTTTAAGCTTGAGTGGGAGGTATTTGATGGCGTGGAGATCATCGCTGCGGGCCATGTGGATATGAAGGAGATAATCCTCGATCCATACTGCAGGATCTGTTGTGCCATCATATGATTCGATGTTTACGGGTTTGAAACCCTCGGGGATTTGATGATCCATTACTTCGTCTGTGAAGCACAGTGGGTGTGCGGCGCCTTTGTACTGGGCTATATCACGATGTAGCTCCAATGAGCTTTGTCTACTGTGTTTGGCCCTACCGGATTTGTGTCCGGCATGACGGTTACCGTCTCGAGTCGTGGGGCGCCCACGCGATCCGTAGATCGATCTTGTTTGCCTTGCCTTGTCCTCCAACATATCTCGCAGGTCAGGCGCATTTTCCCGTGCCTTGGTATGGGGTGCGGCTTGAGTGGAGGCCCGAGAGGCCTCTCTGTCGTGGCCATGAGGTGGCCGGTCGGCCGTATCAAGTGTTGGTGATGTAGGTTTAAGTGCTTCCTCCTCTAATTGGGGTAGCAACCTGCGCTTTGGGTAGCTCTTGGAGGGGTGTTCGAGTTTATGCTCTTCGTCCGCAAGGACTTCAGTCCATCTGCCGACTAGCAAATCTTGATCAACTCTAAGCTGTTGCTGTTTTTTCTTGAGGCTTCTTGCCGTGGCCATAAGCCTGCGTTGAAAACGCTCTTGCTCGACGGGATCCTCTGGCATGACGAATTTGTCGTTGTCGAGGCTTGCCTCGTCTTCGGAGGGAGGCATATAATTATCGTCCTCGACCTCTCTGTCTGCCGCTCTCTCATGAGGGCTGGCTTCTCCATCCTCCTGTGCTGAATCTTGCAGGAGGGGGTTTTCTTCGGCACTCTCCGGAGTATTATTATCTCCCGTGCTGGAATCACCATATTTGCTTTGGCGGGATTTTGAGCGGCTCCGCTGACGCCGGCGCTTAGGCTGTTTCTTGGAGGGGTCATCCTCCGCTGTTCCATCGCCATCTCCTTGTTTTGGGGTGTCCACCATGTATATGTCATATGACGAGGTGGCTTTCCAGGGCCCAATAGGCGCTGGTTCTTCATCATCTCCTGCATCAGCGTCCATACCGTTGATGTCTTCGGAGTCAAAGTCGAGCATGTCGGTTAAATCGTCGACAGTGGCTACAAAGTGGGTGGTGGGTGGGCTTTGAATTTCTTCATCGTCCGTATCCCAACCTTGCTGACCGTAGTCCGGCCAGGGCTCTCCTAATAAAGAGAGAGACTTTAGTGTCTTCAGAATATCGCCGAAAGGCGAGTGCTGAAAGATGTCCGCGGCAGTAAACTCCATGATCGGCGCCCAATCGGATTCGATCGGCAGGGGCACGGAGGGTTCGGAGTCTGGAGAGGAGTCCGGCACCTTGGAGTCACGAGTCTCGCGGAGTGTGGGGCTGGTGTTCGGCTCGATCACCGTTGGGATCGCAGCCCCCGAGGCGGCGTCCAACCACCCATCCTCGATCGGCGCAGTTGGCTCCGAATTAAGGGTCGAAGCCGATGCGGGTGCGGCCTCCAGGGCACTGTTTGGCGGCAGAGCTAGATCATGCTCGCCGTGACAGTGCGGCGCGCTCGGCAGTGGCTCGAATCCGTCGAAGATCAAGTCCCCGCGGATGTCAGTCGTGTAGTTTAAACTTCCAAATCTCACCTGACGGCCAGGGGCATAGCTTTCGATCTGCTCCAGATGGCCAAGTGAATTGGCCCGCAGTGCGAAGCCGCCGAAGACGAAGATCTATCCGGGGAGGAAGGTCTCACCCTGGACTGCATCACTATTGATGATCGTAGGAGCCATCAAGCCTAACGGTGACGACACAGAGGAACTCTCAATGAAAGCACCAATGTCGGTGTCAAAACCGGCGGATCTCGGGTAGGGGGTCCCGAACTGTGCGTCTAGGCCGGATGGTAACAGGAGGCAAGGGACACGAAGTTTTACCCAGGTTCAGGCCCTCTTGATGGAGGTAAAATCCTACGTCCTCCTTGATTAATATTGATGATATGGGTAGTACAAGAGTAGATCTACCACGAGATCGGAGAGGCTAAATCCTAGAAGCTAGCCTATGGTATGATTGTTGTTCTGTATGTTGTCCTACGGACTAAAACCCTCCGGTTTATATAGACACCGGAGAGGGTTAGGGTTACACAAAGTCGGTTACAATGGTAGGAGATCTATATATCCGTATCGCCAAGCTTGCCTTCCACACCAAGGAAAGTCCCTTCCGGACATGGGACGAAGTCTTCAATCTTGTATCTTCATAGTCCAGGAGTCCGGCTGAAGGTATTGTCCGGCCATCCGGACACCCCCTAATCCAGGACTCCCTCAGTCCCCAAACGAAAGGCGCATTCTTCTTTATCAAAGCATGCAAAGGCGAAACAATGGTGCTAAAACCCTTCACAAAGCAACGATAGAAACCCGCAAGGCCAAGAAAACTACGCACTTGATGCAAGTTAGTTGGTTGCGGCCAAGTCTTAATAGCATTGATCTTGGACTCATCAATGTGAACACCCTTAGAAGAAACAACAAAACCCAAGAAAACGAGCTTATCAACACCAAAAAGGCATTTCTCCATATTGGCATAGAGGCGCTCTTTTCTAAGAGTTTGCAAAACGGTGCGGACATGGGTGACATGCTCGTTGATAGATTTGCTAAACACAAGAATGTCATCAAAGTAGACCACAACAAATATACCAATGTAAGGGCGAAAGACATGATTCATAAGGCGCATAAAAGTGCCCGGTGCTTCCGAAAGACCCATAGGCATGACTAACCACTCATACAAACCAAATTTGGTTTTGAAGGCGGTTTTCCATTCATCACCCTCTTGTATGCAGATTGGATAGTAACCACTCTTAAGATCAATTTTGGAAAATATAGTGGCACCGCTAAGCTCATCAAGCATATCATCTAGGCGTGGAATGGGATACCTATAGCGAACGGTGATAGCATTGATAGGTCTACAATCGGAGCACATGCGAAAACTACCATCACGTTTTGGCACAATAATGACCGGAACGGCACAAGGGCTCAAACTTTCACGCACATGTCCATGGTCTATGAGATGCTTTACTTGCCTTTGTATTTCTTTTGTTTCATCGGGGTTGACACGGTATGGAGCTTTGTTCGGAAGAGGTGCTCCAGGGATGAGGTCAATTCGATGCTCAATGCCTCATAGAGGAGGTAGACCCGGAGGTAGCTCATCGGGGAAAACATCTTGAAATTCCTGCAAAATAGAAGACAACACTAGAGGAAGAGTGTGAGAAGTGTTAGTTTGTGGTGCATTGTCCTTGCACACGAGGACGTAATGTAGGACACTAGATGGGTTCTCACACACTTCTCTTATCTCACGTTTGGTGGAAAATAGAACTAGGTTCTTGTTTTCGCTCATCATGGAGGCACTCAATTTTGGCTTGTGGCGCTCACTCTCTTTTTGGTGGCTCGCTCTCTCACTATGATCTCCACGATGGGTGGCTTGCTTGTCGGCGATCACTTGACTTGGCGACATTGGACGAAGGACGTACTCCTTGCCCTTCATCTTGAAGATCTAGTGGTTCGTTCGGCCGTTGTGGACGACTCCTCTATCGAATTGCCATGGCCTTCCAAGGAGAAGATGACAAACGGTCATTGGAACGACGTCGCACTCCAAGGTGTCTTCTTAGGTGCCAATTTTGAAGGAGACTTGTACTCGGTGCTCGACTTGGATGGTGCCGGCGTCACTAAGCCATTGCACTTTGTATGGATGTGGATGCTTCGTCTTGGGCAATTGGCGCTTGGAGCAAAGTTCTTCATTTGCGAGATTATGACAACTCCCTCCATTGATGATGACCTTCACGGATTGTCCATTGATGCCGGCCTTGGTGTGGAATATGTGGCATCGTTGGTGTTCTTCTTGGTGATGTTGGAGAGTCAAGACTTTGGAGACAACAAGTGCGGGGCTTGAGTCTTCATCGCAAAAGACTTGTTCTTCTTCATTGTTCACTTGGTGGTGCATGGCGACTTGCTCGAGGGCTTCCATTTCGCCTTCGCTCATGGAGTCATAGGCGCCATTGTCGTTGAAGACCATGGTTCACTTGTTGGTGCACTCATAGGACTTGTGGCTTCGGCCTCCGCAAGTGAAACACTTGAAGGAACTCGTCTTCACGGTCTCATTGGTTGGGGTTGATGATGATGAAGCTCTCGGCTTGAAGTTGCTCGTAGGAGGATGGCTTGTAGTTGACGAAGCTTTCTTCGAAGTCGACTTGTCGATGTTGGAAGTAGAAGGTCTTGTAATCTGATGAGGACATGACTACCTTGGATACGACCAAAAATATTGCATACATGCATATTTGTCAGGTGATTTCTAATGCAAACTATTCAATAGTCTATTTATGTTATCCAGAACAAAAATACTTCACACTTTGTGTTTTGTCTAATTGCAGGTGTATGGGACATTTGTACAATCCACATATGAAGATAAGGGAAAAGGAGATGTTTAGGTTGTGTTCAAAAAGTCCTCTCACGTCACTTTTGGGCCAAGAGAAGATAGAGTCCAAGTCTCTCACGTTCTGGATTCAGATTCGGACTGCACAGACATACCTGACTCAAAGCGCCAATAACTTTTTCATACGGACTCCGAATTGGGTGATTCTTTTTTTGATGGAAACTAGATTTCGTGCTCTTTCCATCCCAATTGGATTCACCTTCAAATTCATCCGGAGCGTTGAGTTACGGACGAAACAATCTGACGTTGCAGCAGAATCCGAGTCAAACTACAAGCCCAAAGGTGTTGCATCACCTCCACTTGGGCCCATGAGCCTTGTACGACCTAGGGTTAGTTTTAGGCTGCCTTGGGACGTCCTCCCACCTCCTTGGCCGCCACCCCTTGCTCCTATATAAGTAGATCCATCTAATAGCTTTTTCCTTGGGTTTTGTTTAGATAAAAAGTTCGCCATAGCTGCAACTTCGCGTACTTCGTTTGTGTCCAACGACCAGACCAAGACCGCTTCCAGATCCCCACCATTATCAATACTTCATATATATTTGCAATATTCAGATTGCTTTATCATATTCTTGCTCATTCTTCGATTGCTTGCAGGAATAGACCTTCGTGGTCAGGCCGACCGTGCTTCCAGCATCGTCAGTAACCTCAGGAGATTGGTTTAGCGATTGCTAAGGCGCAACGTCGTGCACGTTTGTAGTCTGATTAATGATCCCCGCCATTAACCTACCAAACCTCGAGCCGCGAGATAGACTGCCAATCGTCTGGGAGCCGGTTGTCTTGCCAGATCTTTACATTTTCTTTTTTGAACACCAGATATTTACATCATCTGATGATTTTTTAACTCGCACACAAGTACACAAAAATATGATTTTTCAAACTGTTTTGGTTAGGCGTTGCATGTAGATGTAGTTCAAATTTGAATTACGGTCATTAAATGGTTAGAAAATCACTGAAATGTCTTTAGAAGGTCAAATGACCCCTGAAATTTACCAAATTTTCACATGACAGTTGTATTAGTGCATGTTAAATGTAGGAAAAGATTTGAAGGCCGTAAGATGAAGCTATCTCCCGTTCGTCATCAAACATGCATTGTTCCCTCTCGGAACCACGAACCTTCTAGCGAGTTGTTCCGGTTTGTGAGGGGTGTGTGTCCAAACGTTCGTCAAACATGCCAATTTTTTTACCACATCATCTTGCTGGCATGACATTACGTCAACCAAGGTTTCATGTGTTTCTGATCATTTTTCTTTTTCTTTTTGAATTAAAATGCCATGTCACTCCATGCATACATATGCATGTGTCCATGTCATGAGACCAATATGTTTGAAAATTCCTTCTAATTTACCGCACATGGAATTAACTCGTACACAAGTACACAAAAATATGATTTTTCAAACCGTTTTGTTTAGGCGTTGCATGTAGATGTAGTTCAAATTTGAATTACGATCATTAAATGGTTAGAAAATCACTTAAATGTTTTTGAAAGGTCAAATGTCCCTAGAATTTTCCAAATTTTCACATTACAGTTGTAGTAGTGCATGTTAGATGTTGAAAAAATTTCAAGGCTGTAAGAGGAAGCTATCTCCCGTTTGTCATCAGACATGCATTGTTCCCTCTCAGAACCACGAACCTTCTAGCGAGTTGCTCCGGTTTGTGAGGGGTGTGGGTCCAAACTTTTGTCAAACATGCCAATTTCCTTACCACATCATCTTGGTGGCATCACACTAAATCAAGCAAGGTTTCATGTTTTTCTGATCATTTTTTAATTTTTTGGAATTAAAATGCCATGGCATGTACTCCATGCATGTGCCCATTCCTTGACACCAATATGTTTGAAAATTCCTTCGAATTTACTGCACATGGAGTTAACTCGCACACAAGTACACAAAAATATGATTTTTCAAACCGTTATGGTTAGGCGTTGCATGTAGATGTAGTTCAAATTTGAATTACGGTCATTAAATGGTTAGAAAATCACATAAATGTCTTTAAAAGGTCAAATGACCCGTGAAATTTACCAAATTTTCACATGACTGTTGTATTAGTGCATGTTAAACGTAGGAAAAAATTTGAAGGCCGTAAGAGGAGGCTATCTCCCGTTCGTCATCAAACATGCATTGTTCCCTCTCGGAACCACGAACCTTCTAGCGAGTTGCTCTGATTTGTAAGGGGCGCGTGTCCAAATATTCGTCAAACATGCCAATTTATTTACCACATCATCTTGGTGGCATGACATTACATCAACCAAGGTTTCATGTGTTTCTCATCATTTTCTATTTTTTGAATTAAAATGCCATGTCACTCCATGCATATGTATGCATGTGTCCATGTCGTGAGACCAATATGTGTGAAAATTCCTTCTAATTTACTACACATGGAATTAACTCGCAAACAAGTACACATGTATGATTTTTCAAAATGTTTTGGTTAGGCGTTGCATGTAGATGTAGTTCAAATTTGAATTACGGTCATTAAATTGTTAGAAAATCACTTAAATGTCTTTAAAAGGTCAAATGACCCCTAGAATTTTCAAAATTTCACACTACAATTGTAGTAGTGCACGTTAGACGTTGAAATTTTTTCAAGGCCGTAAGAGGAAGCTATCTCCCGTTCGACATCAAACATGCATTGTCCCTCTCGGAACCACGAACCTTCTAGCGAGTTGCTCCGGTTTGTGAGGGGTGTGTGTCCAAACTTTTGTCAAACATGCCAATTTATTTACCACATCATCTTGGTGGCATGACATTAAATCAAGCAAGGTTTCATGTTTTTCTGATCATTTTTATTTTTTTTGGAATGAAAATGTCATGGCATGTACTCCATGCATGTGCCCATGCCTTGACACCAATATGTTTGAAAATTCCTTCGAATTTACTGCACATGGAATTAACTCGCACACAAGTACACAAAAATATGATTTTTCAAACCATTATGGTTAGGCGTTGCATGTAGATGTAGTTCAAATTTGAATTATGGTCATTAAGTGGTTAGAAAATCACTTAAATGTCTTTAAAAGGTCAAATGACCCTTGAAATTTACCAAATTTTCACATGACAGTTGTATTAGTGCATGTTAAACATAGGAAAAAATTTGAAGGCCATGAGAGGAAGCTATCTCCCGTTCGTCATCAAACATGCATTGTTCCCTCTCAGAACCACGAACCTTCTAGCGAGTTGCTCTGGTTTGTGAGGGGTGCGTGTCCAAACGTTCGTCAAACATGCCAATTTCTTTACCACATCATCTTGGTGGCATGACATTACATCAACCAAGGTTTCATGTGTTTATGATTTTTTTAAATTTTTTGGAATTAAAATGCCATGTCACTCCATGCTTAATTGTGTCATAGCCGTTAGACTAATATGTTTGAAAATTCCTTCCAATTTACTGCACATGGAATTAAATCGCACACAAGTATACGAAATATGAGTTTCCAAACCGTTATGGTTAGCTGTTGCATGTACATGTAGTTCAAATTTCAATTACGGTCATTAAATGGCTAGAAAATCACTTAAATGTCTTAGAAGGTCAAATGACCCCTGAAATTTACCAAAATTTGACATGACTGTTGTATTAGTACTACAAAATTTCTCGTTCATTTAAAACACCATCCGTTAGCACTTTATTCCAAATTCGTCTTTCACAGCTAATAAAAAATATCTACAACATCACACACACTTGTTTTCTAGGAACCGTTTGCGATGAAAATATCTGGGTCTATTTAAGTCTCCCTCCTAAAGCTTCGTCGACTCGTCTGCTCTAGTGCCAACAACCCCCGAATCCACGAATCTCGATCCCCATTCCCGCACCTCCTTCTTGCAAAGATGACACCGTGGAAACGCTTCGTGAAGGCCTGTATGATGGCCGCGTCCCCCCCGAGCGCCGCCGCCTGCACCGAGAGCGCGTCCGCCTACACCAAGAGTGTGGCTGCTTCCGCTGAGAGGGCATCTGCGGTAGCCGACAGGGCAGCTGCAGCAGCCAAGACGGCCATAGCTGCTGCTGCGATGGCAGCTGCAAATGCCGAGAGTGCTCGAGCTGCCATCCATGCCGCTGATGTCGCCCTGGCCCGGGTCAAGGCCATCCACGCCAAGATCGAGGATACACACACCAAGATATTCCAGGCCACCTCGGACTCCAGCATGCAACCCACGTCTAAAAAGGCGGCGGTGGCCATGGAGCACCTGCTTCCTCATGAGGTCACCGAGCGGGAGCTGGAGATGCAGGAGGCGGCGGAGATCGAGGAGCACCGGGAGGAGGAGTCGCGCGTGGCCGAGGTCGAGGTAGAGAAGAGTCTGTCCATCGAGGAATCAGCGGTGGCGTACCAACGCGAGCTCTGGCGCAGCCACTACTATGAGTACTACAACCTTGAGGGTAGCGCCAAGGACAAGGACGAGGATGCGGTCAACTTCAGCAGGGGGGACACGGAGTCCACCAACGGCGGTATGTCGCCAGGACAAGTCATCGACGTCTCATCTCACACCGGCGATGCATAGGCCGGCGCGGCAGCAAATTTTTAATTATGCATACTTAGGCTTTGTTTTTAATGCTGGTCTTTTGTTAGAGCAATGTTTAGGTCAACTGGCTCTGTGTAATTACTAAAATTGCTCGATTCAGTAAGTGTGGTCTGTCTGCTGTATGCTCTTTTGTGTGCCCAAGTTAGCAAGAGATGTTAAATTATGCAATGACGTACCTGGGGAAATTTCCACCAAAATTTGAATTATCAAACTCATCCCATGCGTGTAAAGAAGAAGAATCGTTTGCGATGCACACAATCGTTCAAAGTGAATGGTCCGGCGGCACCGCACGCAAAGTTTCCCTCCACATTTCCAAAATTGTGGCCTACCGCCAAAATATCTACCTCGCCCCCCTTTCACCCTTCCCCACCCCCTTTTCTCCCTGACCACAAGTCACATTTCCCCTGTTTCCTCCTTCCTTCCTTTCTTGCTAAGCTATAGCCGCTTCCTCGCTCTCGCCATCTCGCATCCTACAGCCGGGGTCGCCATGGTCTTCTTCAAAGACATCTCTAGCGGTTCCTCCTCCGGCGACTACTCCTTCACCACCCGGGTATGCCTCTCTTCTCTCTCTCGGGCTATGACTTCGAATGAAGGATTTTTACCCGGAGGTCGATTTGAGTCATTTCTTCCTCTTGTAGCTCCCTAAGACCATCAGTGGCAATGAATGGAGTGGGGTGGCTGAAGATCTATCTGCTCGTTGTCACCATATGATGTAGGGTAGGAACCCTAGGGGCCGATCTTTCATGAAAGGAGCGGATCCCGCAAAGAACACGAAGAACACAAGGAGGGAAACGAGGGGAAAAACATGAGGGGAACACAAGAGAACACTCAAACCAACAAGAATATATTACACATGCGCTAGGTCGATGAACACAAAGGTGAGATACAAGATCCAAAGTCAACAACGGACGATACAAGAGGTAACCGGTCTTGTCCGTGAGGAGGTCTTGAATCCACGGGGGGATCTTCCCTTAGAAAGGGGGCTTGAATCCAAAGGGATCTTCTCCGTAGAGGCCGCGGTCTCTCTCGTAGAGTAGATCCGATATGGATGAGCGTAGCTGTAACACCCCGAGACCGATGTGCCAGGTGTCCTCCAGTTATTCGCTGTTGTTGCCTTGTCATGTGCTTGCGTGTCATGCATTGCATACCATGTCATCATGTGTATTGCATCATCATGTTTTCAAAACCTGCATTCGTCCGGGTTCCCCCAGTTCCTTCTGTTGTCCGTTCTGAGCCCAGCCACACTTGCACGCGCCTGTGGCATGTCCGAAATAGTATTTTATAAGTGGTCGGAAAAAGTTCTCGGAATGGGATGAAAGTTGGCGTGCGGTGTTTTTATACTTTAGGTAGGCCGCCTGTCAATTTTCGTCGCATTCGGAGTTCGTTTGACGCCCCAACGAATAACTATAGCGGCAATATAGTCGATCAAACGTCGGGCGTTTTCGGTCTCCGGAAACAGCTGCCGGGCTGCATCTCTCTTCTCTTCTCTTGGCCCAAAGCTTTCTGCACAGTCCGCTATCAACCGTCAGGCCCCGAAACCCTCTCTGCACAGTGCACCGAACCCCTCGCGCGTGTCCGGGAGTTGTCCCGGACCCGACCCGAGTAGTCGTCACCCTTGTGTCCAGATCATCCCCAAACGTCTACAAAACGGCATTGTTTTCCTATTTGGACTTCCTAGTGTTTTTTCTCGACCGCTCGATTTTAATTGGAGGGACGGATTAGCCCCTAAACTTCCCTCTTTTCCATATATATAGTCCACTCCTAGACTATTTTGGACAAACCCTAGATCCTAGGGGTCTTGTCCCATCGATCCCACCGCGCCGCCGCTCCACCTGGTTTCCTCGGGATCCCTCCCGGACCAACCAGCAGCTTCCCTCACGAGCCCCCTCCTCCTGCTTCGATCCCCGAGTAGATCGGGAGAGCTCGTCACTGACGTGTCACGTTTCTGGCCTCTTGTCCGGCCGGCAGGCGAAAACCACCATTGCCAGGCTGCACCTCTCCTTCCCCTCTTCCCCTACGGTTTTCTCTCCTTCCCATTCAATCTCTCTCACGATCGCCCTCTCTCTATGTACTTCATCGCTGCAGGAACGGCCGCCGCTCGCGGAAGCCGCCAACGTCCGCCTCTGGCCCAGATCCAACCATCTCCGACGCCTCCTCGTCGGATCCCGCCATCAAGTCCCCATCCCGTCATCGCGTGGAGCTCCACTGCCAAGTTCCACGCCGCCCCGCCTGCTCTTTCTCACTGCCGTGCCCGTTGCTCGTCTTACCGCGGCCAGCACCTGAACCCGATGATGCTCTGCTGCTCGCCCCCCCGTCCAGATCAGGCTGAAGCCGCCTCCTCCCGCCGCCATGGCGCCCGAGGCCTCCCTGCAGGACCACCACCGCCGCCATGGACCAGCGCCACCGTTCAAGTTCACGTCCGGCCCCGTTCTGGACCGGATCTCCTCTGCTCCGCCGCCCATCCGCCGAGTCCACCACGATCCAGCCGGTTCCCGTGCGCCCTCGCCCGCGCAAGTTCCTCGTCGCGCTGCCTGTCGTCAAGTTTCTTGCTGTTGCTCTGCTTCCTGACGAGAACATGACGAGGTGCCCGCTCGCCCTTCCAGCGCTCGCGTTGACTTGGCATCGTTGGACTACAGCGCCAAGGCCCAGCAGCGCTTTTCTTTCGGCCTCTCCTCGCGGCCCAGTTCGGCGCTCCCACCGATCTGCTTCTTCCTCGGGCTGTTGGCCCAGCGTGAGCAGTTCCCCCCAACCCAATTCGCCTCAGTTTCATCCCATGGACATATTTTCCCCCCTGAACGAATTTATCTTTTATTCCAGAGGCTGCCAGTTTTACAGAAAAGTCCCTAGCCTTCATGCATATAATTACTCATGAACCGTGCATCGGAATTAAATAAACTTTATATGTAAAATGTCTATAATTTTGTCTAGTTTAATAATTTGCCACTTTCATCCATGTTTAAAATGTTTAAAATGATGTTTGATTAAATTTGCTCATATGGCATGCTAAAATGATTTAATTCATAACTAAATAACCGTAGCTCGGATTTAAATAATCTTTATATGTAAATGGGGTAGAAAAATGCCAGTTTAACATCGTGGCATCACTTTGCATGTTTAACAACTATAAAATATGGTTTAGGGTAGAACAGTACCAAACCTAATATATGCATATGAGGATTTTCTGGAATTGTTGTTCGTTGTCTCCGGCCTCATTTAAACTTGCCTAGATAGGTAGTTTTACTTTGCTTCACCCTCTTGCCATGTTTAACAACATTTAATATTGTTGGGTACATAAACAAGATCGAACTAAATAAGTCACGTGGTGTTTCGTCAATATGCAACGGAGTTGCATATTGAGCTCCACTTAAATTGTAGGGTTATTTGTGCACTTTGCCATGCCATGTATCTTTAAACCGGACATGCATCATACTTGGTTGTGCATCATGCCATGTCCATGTGTTGTTTGTTTACTATATTGTGTGCTTCTTTTCCGGTGTTGCTTCTTCGGGTTGTTTCCAATAACGTCGTGATCGTGAGGAACCGTTCGTCTACGTCCTTTTGTCTTCTTCATGGACTCGTTCTTCTTCCTTGCGGGATTTCAGGCAAGATGATCATACCCTCGAAATCACTTCTATCTTTGCTTGCTAGTTGCTCGCTCTTTTGCTATGCCTATGCTGCGATACCTACCACTTTCTTATCATGCCTCCTATATTGTTGAACCAAGCCTCTAACCCACCTTGTCCTAGCAAACCGTTGTTTGGCTATGTTACCGCTTTGCTCAGCCCCTCTTATAGCGTTGTTAGTTGCAGGTGAAGATTGAAGTTTGTTCCTTGTTGGAACATGGAGATGTTGTTCCTTGTTGGAACATGGTTACTTGTTGGGATATCACGATATATCTTATTTAATTAATGCATCTATATACTTGGTAAAGGGTGGAAGGCTCGGCCTTATGCCTGGTGTTTTGTTCCACTCTTGCCGCCCTAGTTTCCGTCATATCGGTGTTATGTTCCCGGATTTTGCGTTCCTTATGCGGTTGGGCTATTATGGGAACCCCCTGACAGTTCGCCTTGGATAAAACTCCTCCAGCAATGCCCAACATTGGTTTTACCATTCGCCACCTAGCCTTTTCTTTTCCCTTGGGAGTCGCGCTCCTGAGGGTCATCATTATTTTAACCCCCCGGGCCAGTGCTCCTCTGAGTGTTGGTCCAAACTAGAGCCCTGTGCAGCGCCCCCTCGGGAAACTCGAGGTTTGGTTTTAGTTGTACGGACTGCTCATCTGAGTGTGCCCTGAGAACGAGATATGTGCAGCTCCTATCGGGATTTGTCGGCACATTCGGGCGGTGTTGCTGGATTTGTTTTAACTTGTCGAAGTTGTCTTGTAGAACCGGGATACCCAGTGTGATCGGAATGTCTCGGGAGAAGGTATATCCTTCGTTGACCGTGGGAGCTTGTCATGGGCTAAGTTGGGACACCCCTGCAGGGATTGAACTATCGAAAGCCGTGCCCACGGTTATGGGTAGTTGGGAATTTGTTAATATCCGGTTGTAGAAAACCTGAAGTTGACCTTAATTAAAATGCATCAACCGCGTGTGTAACCGTGATGGTCTCTTCTCGGCGGAGTCCGGGAAGTGAACACGGCGTTGGAGTTATGCTTGACGTAGGTTGTTCTAGGATCACTTCTTGATCATAGTTGTTCGACCGTGCTTTGCCTTCTCTTCTCGCTCTCATTTGCGTATGTTAGCCACCATATATGCTAGTCGCTTGCTGCAGCTCCACCTCACACCTTTTACCTTACCCATAAGCTTAAATAGTCTTGATCGCGAGGGTGTGAGATTGCTGAGTCCCCGTGACTCACAGATACTTCCAAAACCAGCTTGCAGGTGCCGTTGAACCATGCAGATGACGCAACCAAGCTCAAGGAGGAGCTCGATGAAGATCTTGCCCTTTGTGTTGTTTCGTTCTAGTTGATCAGTAGTGGAGCCCACTTGGGGTCGATCGGGGATCTGTGTAGCATTTGGGGTAGTCTTCTTTTATTTTGGTTCCGTAGTCGGACCTTGATTGTATCTGGATGATGTAATGCTTTGTTCATGTATTGTGTGAAGTGGCGATTGTAAGCCAACTATGTATCTCTTTCCCTTATGTATTACATGGGTTGTGTGAATATTACCTCACTTGCGACATTGCTTTCAATGCGGTTATGCCTCTAAGTCGTGCTTCGACTCATGGGAGATATAGCCGCATCGAGGGCGTTACAGTAGCTCTATCTCTCAAATGAGCTATCACACCGCTAACCCTAGAAATGAGGTGGAGGAGGTCTATTTATAGTCTAGTGGGCGAAGGGGTAAGTGAGGGGGCGAAACAGGTACATGTGCCTCGGCCCGGAAGCATGCACGCAAGCAAGGCCGGATGATCCGGATGGGGGTCCGGATGATCCGGGCGTCGTCCGGATGATCCGGGACCTCGTCCGGATGATCCGGCTTCGCTGAGTGGATTCTGCAAGGTTCGGCTGTCGCGGTGTATGGATTACCCGGATGATCCGGAGGGAGACCCGGATGATCCGGATGGTGGTTCGGATGTCCGGCCTGGCTCCTGCAGCCTCTCCGTCTTCTTCTTCTCCTTTCTTCCGTCTTCTCTTCCATGCCTCCCTCGCGGACGGTGTAGTCGTTCCTTGGCGCTTGCACTCCTCCTCGACATCCGTGAAGCTCCGACAATACCTATGCATGCACACGGGAGGAGTGTCAAGTGGTATACCATCCTCGAAGGGGTTAAGTGAGCACGTGTAAAGGAGATGATTCACCTTTGTGTGTGTGAAGTAGCTGTCGCACGTGTCACTTTCCAAATGGACTCTTGACATGGTGATGTCCATAGGATGCTCCGCATCATCCCCTCCCCCTTGGGAAAGATCTGGCCTCAGATCGAAATCCAAATCACCATGGGAAAGAGATGGCGTCGCCGTATAGAAGTGGACGCTCACCAAGTACTTGTCATCTTGAAGCTCGAAATGGGCACTCTCCAATGTCGCACCATCTAGTGATTCCTTCAAAAGGAGCAAGGACAACAAACACTCGGAAAAACAAATGTGGTTAGCGTTATTGCAAAACCAAGCATTCAAGAGGTGAATCACCAAACAAGTGTCGTCATCATGCAAAGCATATGGTGTGACAAAGGATTGTGACATGACATGTAAGCATATCAATCTAGCACAAGCAAAGAAATCATGGGGACAAGCATCAAGTTCATAGCAAGCATTCACAAATTGCTCAATGAAAGGCGTATGGTAGGCATATGAATCATTCACAACACCAAATAAAATAAAGTGTCTAAACACACGGGTCAAGTGTAAGACAATCCAAGCATAATGTGCATGAGGTGTAGTGAATATAGTGTGGCACTCAACACAATAGAAAGAGCAATTGTTCATCATGTGTGAGGCAATCAAGGCAAGCATGTAGCAATCAATGGGACATGGCATATGTGAAGAAATGATATTGTTGCAACCAAGCATGTGATAGGAGCAAATAATCCAAGAATTGGATGCAACACACAAGGCATAAATATCATGATGCATGGAACGGTGAAAATGACAAGTTGAAACAAGATCTCTAACATGTGTGCAATCAAGTCTCATGGTGCAAGCAACACAAGTAGTATGATCCGCAATATCCATGCTCATGGTTTGGGGGTTCTCAAAAGAGAAGGATATCACCTTGAAAGCATGTCCTTGTGCGTCCTTCACAATGCCGAAGTAGAAGCAAGTGCGATGTAGAATCGTCGTGGTAGAAGGTGGTTCGCTCTCAAGAGCTCGAATGGTCAACTCACGTGATGTGGAAGTCGACACAAAGTCCAAGTATCCTACACATGCACACAACAAAACAAAGAACATATGCGCATGGTAGATAAACACATCATCCATCATGATGGTTCTCTTCTCTTGCACATAACCGTTAGAAGCACAAGTGCATGAATAATATGATGCAACAATGGCAATATTCATGGCACTAGGTATATGGTGCAAAGAGGTAAGACAAGCATGCTTCATAAGGAATATGTCAAAATCTCCAAATATATGTGAGAATGCTATGGGGGCAAACTCATTATCAAGACTAAAGGCATAATTGCACTCAATACATGGCAAATCATCTAGCATGAGAGAGGCAACATATGGAGATATATGACAAGAAGTAATAATAATCATGTGATAAGCATGTAGATGGTTGTCATCAACCGCATAAAGGGAGCAAGTATGAATCATTGGTGATGCAACATAGGCAAGAATAGTAATCAAGTCGTGCAAACTAGTAGTGCGAAGATGCAACATACTAGAGGAAATCATGGCAATCATGTCATGTGAGCAAATAATAGGCATAGGAAATGCACATGACATATCGCAAGCACAAAAACAAAGCAAGATCATAGTATCATCATAGGCATGTGGCACAAATGGAACATGGCGATAACAAGGAGTATCTCCACCAAGCTTGCAAATACACGTACAAGTAGTAGAATCAATCATCATGTGTAATGCAAAGCATGGGTCACAACTTCATGGCAAAGGCATAGTAATGAGCTATCATGCAAAGTGAACATGGCAAGATGGGCATAGAATATGTAATGGACAATAACCCATAGCCAAGTGAGAGCCAAGGAGAAGAAATGCGCGAAGACTTCGCGTGAAGAGAGCGGTGGGAAGGACAATCCATGGTATCCCAAGGCATCATTGCTCTCTAGAGCTCGTTTTGTCAACTCATGGTATTGTGAGGTTGACAAGTAAGCATGGGTACCTACACAACAGATACACAAGCGAAAGAAATTGTGTGTGTGGTAAATGTACACATCATCCATCGTGATGTGTATGTGCACGTGTGAGTTAGCACAAGATAAGCATCGCTCAAAGAAATTTTATGCATGGTATAAGAACATGCCATCCATCATGAAAGAATAGTTATTGTGTATAACATGATGGGGATGCAAATTGAGCATACAAGTATATGGCACATCAATAGCATGTTTATTCATGGGAAGCATATTGTGCACATAAGTATTGGGATCATGCAATGGATGGGAGTGATCAAAATCTCCAAACATGTATGAGGAAACTATGGGGGTCTCCTCATGAGCAATAATGGAAACATCATATGGAGAAAATGGACAATATCCAAAACAATGCATATCCGAAGCTAGGTGGTCATGGCATATGAGATAAATGATGCAAAGGTAGCATGTCAATATCATCACAAGAGAAACAAATGCCAATAACCATGGGCTTGTCATCTATGCCATAAGTGCAAATTGGGTTAATCTTAATGGCATATGCATAGTCACTATGAAAAGATTGCAAATATGACATGTGGTCGATCTCATGCATAGCATATGACAAGTCAAGCGGATTGGCAAACATGATGTGACCGAGAGAATTAGCACAAGAAATCCTATGTAATATGGCATCACAACTAATATACTCCACATGGCAATCATCATACTCATCATAAATGGGTAAATCATCGCATGGGGAAGTCGCACTAGCATGAAGCATGGAAATAGGTTGATCAACATCATGCAAGCAATCAATGTCATGATAGTCCACTAGTGGGACAAGAGCATCACCTTCACCTATGTTACCTTTGTCATTCCACTCATGTGGTGTAGGTGAGGTGGGTAAGACCGAATGGTGGTCAAGATCATCATTGTGATGGAACCATGTGGGGGGTGTATCATATTCCACCATGGCCATCGTCTTGTCCAAAGGTAGGACGTAGTCGTCGCGAATCGGCGCGTCATCATATATGGGACCTAGCACCAAATGAGAAGACACAATAGAGGTAGAGGTCAAGTCGTTAGTGTTGGAAGTGGCCTCACATGACCTATCAACTATCTCACTCTCTCTATGTGGTGGGTCACTCACTTCCTCAAAATAGGTGCGCTCAAACTCACATATGGTGGAGTCACTCATCTCACTCAAGAGGTGGGGGTTGTGGCTCTCCTCACATGGGAATTGTGGAAACACATCATATATGGGGCTAGTGGTGAAGTCACTCTCACTCTCAATATGGTGGCAAAAGTCACTCAAGTCGTCATACGTCGCCGTGGTCGAAGGGAAAATCCCATGCTCAACCATCTCGTCGTCGTCGCCGTGGATGAAGGCCGAAGATGGCACATCATCACTCTCGCCTCCAAAGATGGAAGCATCACCCTTGCTCGCCACCTCGCCACTCGCCTCCAAAGCTTGGTCCTTGAGGGTCTCCGTAGTCGTACTTGTCGCCGCACCATCTTGAAAAAGCGTCAAAGTAGACTCGGCATCGTCAATGCCACAAATAGGGATGACGGTGAAGTCAAACTTGGGAGCATCATCTTGGAGCTCGTCGGGATTGGACATCATGGTGGTACTAGCCTCATGCTCGTTCTCATGGAGCTTGGTCGTCGCGAAGTGAGCTTGGGGTGGAGAAACTTTGGCCTTCATGAGTTCTTGTTCCGCCTTGAGAGCACCAATGTAGTTGTCGTCGAGGGACTTGTAGTTCTCGAGGAAGATCGTCTTGGAGATGTCATTGTGCAATCCCATCATGAAGTGGAACTTCATCGAAATGGGGTCCTCCACACCGGCTCGTCGCAGGGCAATCTTCATCTCCTTGAAGTACGTGTTGATGGACTTGGATCCTTGGGTGGTGTTCTCCAATTGGCATAGAAGTTGTTCCGTGTAGGTTGGAGGCACAAACTCTCGCCACAAAGCTCTCTCCGTCTTGGGCCAACTCATGTCGTAGGTCTCCAAAGGTGCGTGGAGCCACCATGTGGACACGTAGTCATGGAAGTTCCTAGTGGCGCAATTCACTTGATCTTCGGGAGGAACTTGATGTAGCTTGAGGTATGATAGAGGCAAAGGTGTCCCGTCTTTCGATGAGATGATGGATATCGCTTTGGTGGCAGTCGACTTTGACGATCCGACTACGAACGTGCGAGGACGTCGCGCCTTAGCAATCGCTAAACCAACTCCAAGAGGTTATTGACCACGCCGGAGCACGATCAATCTAACCACGAGGGTCTGTTTCCTGCGGGCAAACGAAGAACAAGCAAGAAACTGAGATTGCAATCTGGATATTGCGAATATAAGATGAAAGCTTTATTGATCAAGGTGGGGTTCTGTGACGCCTTTGTCTGGTGGTTGAACACAAACGAAGTACGCGAAGTTGCAGCTATGGCGAACTTTTAATCTAAACAAAACCCAAAGTCTAAACGGTGCCCTAAGGGCTGTATATATGGAGGAAGAGAGGGGGAATTTCGTGGCCCTTGGTGGAGGGGTCCGAAATCAACCCTATCTCTTGTTTCCCCACACATACGGACTCTAAAAATAGCCTATACTTATGTATTTCGAAATTACATGGGCCTGGCCCAATAAAAAGGTGACGCAACACCGATAATAGCCTCAGGACGAAATTTATGAAGTGGCATCTTGTATATTTCGTCCAAGGCTTCATGCACCCATTATGGTGGCTTCAAAGTCCTGAAATCATCACTTGTAACTCCGTTCTTGTTCCCCTTGCGCATGGCATCATCTCCATGCTTGTTCTTGCTCCAATGTTCATCCTTCTCCAAGCTAGGCCCTTCATTTGTAAGTAAAACAAATGTATCCAATTTAGGCAGCATCATATTCTCATGAACATTAGAATCATTACCAAGAAACGAAAGTACCTGATAATTTAATTGGCGTGCGCGAGCTCTAGTAATTGGTCCCGTATATGTAGCAGTAGGGGCTGTGGGTGTAACAATGGTATTGATGTCCTCATCAAGGTAGTCGTCCATTAGGCGCTCCCACTCGAGATACTCCTTGGGTTCTTGAGTCCCATAGAAAGGAATCTTGTGGTCGGTGTCGAGGTCATACTAGCTCGTGGACGTCGCAGACTTGAGCTTGGGGAGCTTCTCGTGAGGTGCTTGTGGGCGAAGATGCCGTATGTTCATAGGCGAAGATGCCTTGAATTCGCTTGGCGAAGATGCCAAGGGGGATTGTGAAGTCGTTGAGCGGTTGTTGGTGTTGAGATCTTGACCTTCATGTCCTTGTTGGTGATGGTGTCGATGCCGATGTGATCTTGCCGGAGATGTTAGCTCGGAGGCATGTGCTCTGGAGCGTCTTCTCGAAGATGAGGAAGACCGCTTGTAGGACTTGATGAGGGCCTTGATCTCCTCCATTTCAGCTTGCATCTTGGTGTCGGTGGAGTTGTTCGCGGCATCGAACTCGTCGTCGTTGTTGTAGACCGAAGGTGAAATGCCTTCCCTATCCATCACAAGACTCGAGCAAATATGAGTGGGAGAAAGAGAAGAACGAATACCAAATGTACATTGACCGAAGTTGAAAGTGGATCAATGATCACTCCAAAGTGGACAAGGAAATAGCACAATTGGTACCAATTCTTGTCGGTTTCTCACACCTACACAAGTAAGGCTTATGGTGGAGCTCAGTGAGGATAGTGGCACAAAAATTTGATGTAAAATGTTAGCAAGAGTCAATAATGTTGAAAAAGATTCACAAATTCGCAAGTGAAACAAGTAGACCAATAGCAATATGTGGCACACGGAAACACACACACGGATAGATAAATGGGGTCATGCAACCAAGGATGAGCACAAAATGTGGAATCCACGGAAAACGCTCATGTTGCACAACTCAAGAGAGACGCTAGCACGATTGCTCTATAGGCGGATACGACACTTGTGCACAACCTATAAGATGCATAATGTATCGACTTTCTATCCCAGGTATACTATATGATAGAGGCGAGGGTGTCCCGATCTTTCGATGAGATGATAACTATCGATTTGGTGAAGATGACTTTGACGATCCGACTACAAACGTGCACGACGTTGCGCCTTAGCAATCGCTAAACCAATATCCCGAGGTTACTGACGATGCCGGAAGCATGGTCAGCCTGACCACGAAGGTCTATTCCTGCAAGCAATCGAAGAACGAGCAAGAATATGATAAAGCAATCTGAATATCGCAAATATATATGAGGTATTGATAATGGTGGGGATCCGTAAGAGGTCTTGGTCTGGTCGTTGGACACAAACGAAGTACACGAAGTTGCAATGGCTAACTTTTAACTAAACAAATCCCAAGGAAAAAGCTACTAGATGGATCTACTTATATAGGAGCAAGGGGTGGCGGCCAAGGAGGTGGGAGGACGTCCCAAGGCAGCCTAAAACTAACCCTAGGTCGTACAAGGCTCATGGGCCCAAGTGGAGATGATGCAACACCTTTGGGCTTGTAGTTTGACTCGGATTCTGCTGCAATGTCAGATTGTTTCATCCGTAACTCAACGCTCCGGATGAATTTGAAGATGAATCTAATTGGGTTGGAAAGAGCACGAAATCTAGTTTCCAACAAAAAAAGAATCACCCAATTCGGAGTCCGTATGAAAAAGTTGTTGGCGTTTTAAGTCAGGTATGTCTGTGCAGTCCGAATCTGAATCCAGAACGTGAGAGACTTGGACTCTATCTTCTCTTGCCCCAAAAGTGATGTGAGAGGACTTTTTGAACACAACCTAAACTTCTCCTTTTCCCTTATCTTCATATGTGGATTGTACAAATGTCCCATACACCTGCAATTAGACAAAACACAAAAGTGTGTGAAGTATTTTTGTTCTGGATAATATAAATAGATTATTGAATAGTTTGCATTAGAAATCACCTGACAAATATGCATGTATGCAATACTTTTGGTCGTATCCAAGGTAGTCATGTCCTCATCATCCTCCCCTTTTTGAAAACAAAGCCGTCCTCGGCGTTGCTTAATCTGAAATGTGGCTAACAAAAGAGACAAGGTGTACATATTGTATATGTATATGTCATCCAATTTAACTTCCTTTGATTTTTGCACGTATGACACATGTATACATGAGTAACTTTCATAGTTCATAAAAACTAAAGCCAAAAAATTATCACAAGAAGTAGAAGGCATGAAAATATTAGAACTCAGTTTGCACATATAAGTGAAGCTCTTATTCATTTCAAAAGATTCACAATGTTCATCATTAAACCATCCCAACTTTGGTGAATAAACCTTACTTGCATCAAATTTACATGCTACAACATGCTTAAATAAGCAAACATGCAATAAGTCATTGGACACAGAATCATCACCAAGATTGGAGGCCATATCAAAATGATTAAACATTAGTTCTTTTGCATCAACAGTTAATTCAATGGGTGCACTCAAAATTGTTGATGTTTCAGTTGTTTGATCACATGACGCATTCATGATAGTAACAAGATTCTCTAAAATAGGTGGTGTGCTCAAATCAACAGGTAACTCAGTACATGACGCATTCAAGTTAACTAGGCATGCATCATTCTCATGTGAAGTTATATCATCAATACCTTTACTGTTACCTTGTGGCAAAGATGTAGCTGATGTAGGTACGGACGTTGACAATGTACCATACCCTTGAGATGATGTCGCGCTCATAATCCGAGGTGCAATGATGGAGGAACCCACCGGCGGTGGTGAGCATGAACTGGAATAGTAGTTGTTGTAGTCACCTAATGCATCCTCCTGTATTTGTCTCTCAAAGGTACAGGCACGGACATACATACCAGTAATGCAACGAGGAATATACTGAAATCTTGCCTGAATATTATGGTTCAAACCACCAAAAAATATATTCATTGTATCATCCTCAGATTCTTCTATGTCACAATGATGCATATAAGATTTGAACTCTTGGTAGTAAGCATGAACAGTGTTGTTGCCTTGTTTAAATTGTTCAAATTTGCGAAGCAATTCACGACGATAATAAGGAGGGAAAAATTGTTGTCTCATTACAGCTTTCAAAACTTTCCAAGTTGTGGGTTGGTTATCAATGTTTTTCTTACAATGTACACTCCACCAAACAGAAGCAAAATCAGTAAATGCTCTAGTGGCTGCTCGCACTCGCTCAAGTTCAGAAAAGTCATGGTGACTAAAAACTTGTTCTACTTCAAGCTCCCAAGCTAGATAAGTAGTAGGATTAAATCTACCCTCAAATGACGATAAAAAAATAACCTGACCATGTGCTTGTGTGTGTTGTCCCAACTCTCGTGATGGTGAAGATATGTCCGTCGTCCAAGAACTTCTATCTTCAGAACCTGTCATGATTAGTAGAAACAAAAAATAAAATTCAAGAATAATGTTCCTATGAACTACCAGGGTGTGGTGGTAAAGCGCTCACAGTAAAGCAAATATCAATATCTTACAAGTTCTTACCAAGCAGCAGGTGGTGACAGGCAACCAGCGGTGTCAAATAACTCCGAAGATTGTGTAAAGCGATTGCCAGGGGAACGTACGTATACACGGTATAGAAATATGTGGAGCTGGGTTGGCTATATATGGTAGGAAAAGATTAGCAATAATCAATTCAGAGATGCAATGTTGAATAAACGCTCAACGACGGTACTGTGCTGGTCCTAGGCTAGACCGAACTAGAGACGCGAGCCTAGAACACTAATGAGGTCACGTCGTAGCACAACTAGCATCAATGAAGGATACTAAGTAGCTCTGGACAGCAAGATATAAGTGAAGATCACAACGGCAGTAAAGATAATGATGTGAAACAACAGCCAAGCAAGATATATCAACAACTTTGTCTCCAACTTTCCTCTGAAAAAGTTTGTGCCGATTTTTTTGAATTTTTTTTTCAAGAATGGGATTGACTCAAGCTTTCAAACACCAAAGGAATCGCTCAATTCCGAGTTGATATGAGGAGTCAAAAAATTCGAAAACTGGCCTGAAAAACTAGAATAATCTGTGTTCATGAACTTCGGAGGACAAAAAGACCTATTTAGAAGCCGATTTTGAGGTGTCAAATATTGAACTAGCTTCTTCAACTATTTAGATGCGGCTCGTCGCTAGCTTTCGTTTGAGTACTCGCGGAGGTAAAACGGACTTCGTATGAGGAAGTTATGCCTGTTTTACTAAACAGTGCACAAAACAGATTCCAATCCGAATTCAACTACGAGATTGAGTCTAAAAAGATCCAAATTTTGTTTTTTTTCTTCTCTTTTTTTCCTCACACTTTTTTTTCTTTCTCTCCTTTTTTTTCTCTGACTTTTTTTTCTCTTTTCTTTTCTCTCGTTTTTTTCTCTCTTTTTTTCTCCCTCTTTCTAAAACAAACTAGATAAGATGCAGACTGGATCAAGTGAAGATGTGAACGATCTCAACTATTATTATGACAATGAATGGTGGGTAGCACGTGGTGGAAATTGATGGATGAGTGGTGGACAGTGGAAGAGATAATGATGCAGCGGTGGCGTGACTAATGTGAATAGAACTCGAAACTCTAAACGAACTAGACACTAAGACCAGCAACTCGACACGACGATGCAACCGATAATTCAACTATGCAAGCAATGAAAAGAAAATTGCAAAGGCTCAGACTGGCTTGGACCAAGGATGAATAGATCTAACTCTTTTTTGTGGCTTTTTCTTGGACAATAGGTAAGAAAATAAATCTAATCTAGGAAAACTGGAAATTCTCACCGAGCAACCTAAAAACTGATACCACTTGATAGAGGCGAGGGTGTCCCGATCTTTCGATGAGATGATAACTATTGATTTGGTGGAGACGACTTTGACGATCCGACTACAAACGTGCACGACGTTGCGCCTTAGCAATCGCTAAACCAATCTCCTGAGGTTACTGACGATGCCGGAAGCATGGTCAGCCTGACCATGAAGGTCTATTCCTGCAAGCAATCGAAGAACGAGCAAGAATATGATAAAGCAATTTGAATATCGCAAATATATATGAGGTATTGATAATGGTGGGGATCCGTAAGAGGTCTTGGTCTGGTCGTTGGACACAAACGAAGTACACGAAGTTGCAATGGCTAACTTTTAACTAAACAAATCCCAAGGAAAAAGCTACTAGATGGATCTACTTATATAGGAGCAAGGGGTGGCGGCCAAGGAGGTGGGAGGACGTCCCAATGCAGCCTAAAACTAACCCTAGGTCGTACAAGGCTCATGGGCCCAAGTGGAGATGATGCAACACCTTTGGGCTTGTAGTTTGACTCGGATTCTGCTGCAACGTCAGATTGTTTTGTCCGTAACTCAACGCTCCGGACGAATTTGAAGGTGAATCCAATTGGGATGGAAAGAGAACCCAATTCGGAGTCCGTATGAAAAAGTTGTTGGCGTTTTGAGTCAGGTATGTCTGTGCAGTCCAAATCTGAATCCAGAACGTGAGACTTGGACTCTATCTTCTCTTGCCCCAAAAGTGACGTGAGAGGACTTTTTGAACACAACCTAAACTTCTCCTTTTCCGTTATCTTCATATGTGGATTGTACAAATGTCCCATACACCTGCAATTAGACAAAACACAAAAGTGTGTGAAGTATTTTTGTTCTGGATAATATAAATAGATTATTGAATAGCTTGCATTAGAAATCACCTGACAAATATGCATGTATGCAATATTTTTGGTTGTATCCAAGGTAGTCATGTCCTCATCACTATATATGTATGATGTTCCGGTGGTATGATCCAAGATGATCGGATATGACAATCTTATGCAATGTGGTATGATGCTATGGGGCTTGCTTACAAGCTTCTTTGCTCTTTCTCTTTTGCTTAAAAGCTTTATTCTTTTTTATTTTTTTGTATGGCCACTTTGCGAAATGCACAAACCAAGATAGCTATTGTGTATATGCGGGAACAATCTTGTGACACAAGGGATGATATGATGATACCAATATGATATGGTATGTATGCAATGGAAGGGTGGATCACTAATGTGCACAAGTAACGTTGCCGGCAATACTCAAATGGCTAGTCTCGATAGGCAAGTAACGCAAAATGGGCTAGGGGTTATCAATGCAATGGCAAGGGAATATACAATGGAGGGGTACCATATACCAAGATGATATGGAGGTTACCGTCCGCGGTGATGATGAGTGGCGGTGATCTTGATGGAGATACCAAGATGATGGAGACTCGTCCCTAAGTAGCCGAAACACCTTAGGAAACGAAAAAACCGCGAACTCAAAATCTCAAATGTCAAATGGTGGTAGCGGGAATGCGGTGGTGGTTGCGATGGGTTTTGCGAGTAGGCAATGCGGAAGTGAAGGTTATGGCAGTGTACTATACACGGTGTCGAAGTTGCAAGCACGGTCCCTAAGTTGCCGAAACACCTTAGGAGACACAACTCACAACACAAACAAAAATGGATTAAGTTGGGTGGAGGGAGTGTATAGTGGTCAATCCTATGCGGAAGTGGTTGTGGTGGTTGATGAAGAAGTGGCCATCCCTAAGTAGCCTAGACACCTTAGGAGACTCAAATCACACCTCAAGCAACCACTAATGCGATGGGGAACAAAATTGGTTAGGTTGCGGAAGGCTACGGTGGTGTAGCGGATGATGTGGTGGAAGCCCTAGGCAAAGATGCCAAAGTTCCAAAAATTTGATGGAGTCAAATGGTGTTGAAACCTATGTATATGGATGGGGGATGTCAATAGCTACTCAACGAGCTAAAGAACGCGAAAATCGGACTCCGGATGTGAAAGTTATGGCTGAAACAAAATTTCAGCCGAGTTAGTGTCAGGGTTAACCGGACATCCGGGAGTAGGTCCGGATGATCCGGGTTCGTCAACCGGATTTTTGCCGTGTGGGGCGTCCGGACATCCGGGAGATGGTCCAGCTGATCCGGGTGGATCCGGATGATCCGGGAGCACTTCCGGATGATCCGGGCAGGTCAAACTGCTCGGGATTTTCTCTCGGGGACGAATTTTTGGGCGGAAATTGGATGATTTCGGGGTAAGAATTGATGAGATTTCGTGGATGAAAGGTGGGGAAACTCGGGGAGATGCTAGATCCACTCGAAACCAAGCAAATCCATGGATCGAAATCAACAAAACATCATCAAAACCAACAAATCCCAAAAAAATTTGGGGCTATTTTTGGTGGGGATTTTCGAATTTAGGACGAAATCACGCAAAAGAAGGCTAGAAAACGGTGGGGGAGGCTCCGAAATCATGATCAACCTTGCTCTGATACCAAGATGATGTAGGGTAGGAACCCTAGGGGCCGATCTTTCACGAAAGGAGCGGATCCCGCAAAGATCGCGAAGAACACGAGGAGGGAAACAAGGGGAAAACACGAGGGGAACACAAGAGCACACTCAAACCAACAAAAATAGATTACACATGCGCTAGATCGATGAACACAAAGGTGAGATACAAGATCCAAAGTCAACAACGGACGATACAAGAGGTAACCGGTCTTCTCCATGAGGAGGTCTTGAATCCACGGGGGGATCTTCCCTTAGAAAGGGGGCTTGAATCCAAAGGGATCTTCTCCGTAGAGGCCGTGGTCTCTCTCGTGGAGTAGATCCGATATGGATGAGCGTAGCTCTATCTCTCAAATGAGCTATCACGACGCTAACCCTAGAAAGGAGGTGGAGGAGGTCTATTTATAGTCTAGTGGGCGAAGGGGTAAGTGAGGGGGCAAAACAGGTACATGGGCCTCGGCCCGGAAGCATGCACGCAGGCAAGGCCGGATGATCCGGATGGGGGTCCGGAAGATCCGGGCGTCGTCCGGATGATCCGGGACCTCGTCCGGATGATCCGGCTTCGCCGAGTTGATTCTGCAAGGTTCAAGCGTCGCAGTGTATGGATTACCCGGATGATCCGGCTGAGCCCGGATGATCCGGACGGCGGTCCGGATGTCCGGCCTGGCTCCTGCAGCCTCTCCATCTTCTTATTCTCCTTTCTTCCGTCTTCTCTTCCATGCCTCCCTCACGGACGGTGTAGTCGTTCCTTGGCGCTTGCACTCCTCCTCGACATCCGTGAAGCTCCGACAATACCTATGCATGCACACGGGAGGAGTGTCAAGTGGTATACCATCCTCGGAGGGGTCAAGTGAGCACGTGTAAAGGAGATGATTCACCTTTGTGTGTGTGAAGTAGATGTCGCACGTGTCACTTTCCAAATGGACTCTTGACATGGTGATGTCCGTAGGATGCTCGGCATCACCATCAATCTCCATGCGTGAAGCTACCCGCGTTTGATTCTGTGGACACTGGGAGGAAGTTTCTGGCATTTGCAGAGAAAGTTAGACCCTCTTCCGTTGTTGCAAATCATTTGTTAGATGTGATTCAGACACTGTCACGGTCCCAACCCATTCATATCGCACCTTCAACCAAATGCATCCTAAGAGAGTGTCACCGTTTGTACCTAGTATCTTAAATTGTTGCCATCTCATCAGCGGTGCCATTAAAAAATTATTTGGCACCGCTTCAGCAGTTTGTGGAGCCAACTTTGATCCACACATTCGAGCAGCCAAGCAGTAAAATACTAAATCTTTATGGCACGAAGGAACTGGGCATCGGAGCAACAGTTCAGGGCACCGGTGCGAGATGTAGCAACAGTTGTCTTTACACCAGTTTTGGCATACATAGTGGACGACCTTAGTGATATTAGTTCTATGTTACTAAATTTGTGCATGTACACACATGTTAGTATCAATTTGCTGTCATCCAAACACTGTCAAGATGCTGTTGCAGTTATATTTACCTTCCTCATAAAATGTTCAATTTGTTATTTATTGTACATGAGTAAGAACTTGTAGCGTCGTTGTAGTTAGTTATAGCTTCTGATGTTCCATAATTTGGTTGTTGTCTTAGTACCAATTATTTCATTTGCACATTGATCTTTTTGAGAAGATATGTCATAATTAACATGTTTCTTCAGTTTTTCAAAATAAGCATTGGTGATTTTCTATGTTGCTATAAACCCATTTCCCCTACAATTGTTACTGATCTAGTTTTAAATATTATAGGATGAACGGAAGTGTTTTTACTTGGAGTGGGATGATCAAGAGTGACCACAATCTTTGAAGATGTGCCCAACGAAGCTTTGGAGCATGTATGAGGAAGTGAACACAGCTAGGCTTAGAGAAAGTCCTGTCAACGCTGAAGCATATTTCAAGACGCGGGATAAAAAGTTGAAGGTGGAGAATGAGCTCAGATTTTTTTAAAAAGACTTTGCTTAGACGGTGTTGGCGAAGGAGGAGGCACTTTCCTAGTTGGCCCGAGCAAAACTGGTTCTTACCGAACTGAAAGCAGAGGTGGATAAGACGAGCCTGGATGATCTCGATTAGGGAAAAGAATATACTGTTCTTATGAAGTTGAACTAGCTATATGTTGTACTGTGCTATTTTCGTGTAGTTACCGTACTGTGATGTTATAATATATTTATGTGCCTGATATGAAATTGGCAAACAACTTTTCGATATGAAATGTGAATTTGCGTAATACTGGAATTATTAATTGTAAACTAATAAACCTGCTAAATGTGTCATGGACCTTTGCAAACGGTTCTAGGAGTAAAATCGGTTGCGACGGAGAGCCCAATGCCACATAGTTTTCTTCATCAAATCATGTGTGATATAGTTGATAAAAGCAAACAGTTAACCAAGGAAGACCGTGTGTGATAGTTACAACTTTCACACACGAGCCTACACATAAAACTGTGTGGGATTTTACGTCCGAACGGAAACATTTTCCCTAGATTGACTGTGTGGGATGTACATAAGAACGGAAGCGTATTCCTTGGATTGACTGTGTGTGATATACATACGAACGGAAATGTTTTTCTGGTATTCACCGTGTGGGATGTACATACCTACGAAAATGATTTTCTCAGATTACCGTGTGGGATGTACATATGTACGGAAATGATTTCTGGGATTCACCGTGTGGGATGTACATACCTACAGAAATGATTTCTGGGATTCACCGTGTGGGATGTAGATACCTACGAAAATGAGTTTTGGGATTCACCGTGTGGGATGTACATACCTACGAAAATGATTGGGTTTCGATGCCTCGCCCGATCGCACACGGCCCCAGCCTGGGTCCCAGGAGGGCCTATCCCCGACGATTTCTGGGTCGTGTGGGAAGGATACCCTATCACACACACTCACGTGGCGATGGTTCCAAATGCAGTCGCGGAAAGGGGTAAAAAACCGTTTGTTTAGGACCAACGCGCACCAGTGATTGCAAAAAAGGAAAAAAAGAAGGTGTTTCGACACGGAATGGTCGAGTTGCCGTATGGGGTCAAACATGGGTGCCATGTGCAGACAACCATGGTTGCCAAGGTATTTATCGCTTGTTAGCCATAAATGGTTGCCGTATGGGGATTTTTTCATATGTTATGCAACATCAAAAATTCAAGAATGCCATGCAAGAAAGAAGGCAGAACTAACCTGCAGTTTCCCATATTTTGTATCAGATATCCTGTCTACGGCAAGCTCAGCCTTGACAGGATCGTACGTCCATGCAGAGACAACAAACTTATGTGGAGACGGCGGGCCTCCTATCTCAGTGAAGTCGACAGTGGACAGATCAAGACGATCGATATACATGAGCTGGTATACACAATAAAAAGCAAGCTATGTTAGTTGCCATCATGCTATGTTGAAAGAAGCTTATGTAGTTTCCTTGAGTCACAAGTTGAAGAGAATGGAAAGAAATATTTGCCATCTATCTATGTTAGTTTCCATCATGCTATGTTGGCAGTTGCCATCCTATTATGCTGGTAGTTGCCACCAGTTCGACATGGTAGTTGCCATCCAGATTGTATAAAGAGAATGAATGTATGAAATGAACACTTTTTGCATTGTAGAAAAATGATATTGCCTTGTAGGCAGCAACTACAGATGCCATGGAACAAACAAAATTCACTTTCACATGTAAAAGAGTCACATAAAAAATGAAACAAAGGGTTGCCATGTACGATCTTATACGGTTGCCATAAAAAGGGAAAATACAAAAATCCAGTTAAAAGATCAGTAAAAAACTTTGGGTTCGCAGACTATGGCCAAACAGAGATACCAAAAATGCAAAACAATTTGGTTCACACTTATGAAAGTGATAAGAGCATTTGCAAAAGAGTAGGCAAAAAATACCATTAGGTGCAAGCGATAACCCTTCTGGTACATCTTGTTCAAGAATGCATCATGCAGGAAGTCTGCGATGAATTTACACCAATTCATGTTCTTAATCTCGTTTAGCTTCACCTGCACAACACAAATTCAGGACAAAAAGTTGCCGCATCAGCATTCAAATAAAAACATCAAAAAACTGGCAGTGACTAGCTTCTAGATGACATCAAAATCAAAAGATTGTAGGGAAAAAAGAAGTAGAGAGAGATCATTCACCAGGATAGGGAAGCACTTGTTGCTTGGGCGAAGAGATGTGGTAGGCGCAAAGACAGCTGAGATCAAGTACATGAGTAGCTTCATCTTAAATACCTCACCATGGGTTTTCATGGCCTCCAGCGAAGTTGCCAGCACAGTCGTATTAGGCATGGATGCCGTTCCAGGAAACAAACGGGCGAACAAGGCTTCCTCAATCTTATTATTAACCTCATACGGGACTTTGATTTCTCCACGTGGCACACCCAAAGTGCAGAACACAGATTCCTTATCCAAAGGCAGTCTTCCACGTCCCGGAATCACAAATTCCCTAGAGCGGGCTCATATATCTCACCGAGCTAATCACATACATGATTTACTAGGTTCTTGCACCGAACATCCATCAGAGCCTGCATCCCCATCTCACCAGCAGCTCCCTTTTGCTCATGAGTAAATCCCTCGGTCAATGTAGTCAGGCGTTCTTGTGAAGCCCTATTGTGATGATGTTTCCTCTTCTACATAACACAAAAAGATCATTTGTTGCCATGGTCAATGTAGTGAAAATTTAGTTCTAACAGAAGATTGAAAACTCAATGTCAAATTAAAACATAGGGGGGAGAGTGACCTCATCGCCATCTTTTGTTCGACCGGTTGCACGATTCTGTGGTGGTAACTCCATGAAGTCATCATCATCATTATCTTGATGGTGACCGCGAGCCATTATGCTACGGTAAGATCAAAAACACGTTAGGGTGGAATGAAAACACAGTCGACCGATACGAAAAGAAATGCATGAAGTAACGTTTCACTGGATATCATCAATGAACAAAAATGAAAACTGCCATGGTTACCCCAAAGTTTGAGCATCTGAAAGGGCAGTAATTGCCATGTGCTGAACATGCACAAAAAGGCAGAAACATAATCGAATGGAAAAGCAATTGCAGAAACATGGCAACTGGGTGTGTGTGTGTGCTTCTTAAGGAAGCAGTTGCTATCTACAAGAATCAGCTTGCCATGTTGGCTCCAATGAAAGTGGCAAATGAGGCAGAACAGAGGAACACCCAACTAGGATTGTCCAACATGAAATGTGGCAACTAACACTGATAGAGGCAAAGGTGTCCCAATGTTTCGATGAGATGGTGGCTATCGTTTCTGTGGGAGTCGACCTTGATGATCCGACTACGAACGTGCGAGACGTCGCGCCTTAGCAATCGCTAAACCAACTTCCGAGGGGTTATTGACCACGCCGGAGCACGATCAACCTGACCACGAGGGTCTGTTTCCTGCGAGCAAACGAAGAACAAGCAAGAAACTGAGATTGCAATCTGGATACTGCGAATATAAGATGAAAGCTTTATTGATCAAGGTGGGGTTCTGTGACGTCTTGGTCTGGTCGTTGGACACAAACGAAGTACGAGAAGTTGCAGCTATGGCGAACTTTTAATCTAAACAAAACCCAAAGTCTAAACGATGCCCTAAGGGCTGTATATATGGAGGAGAGAGGGGGAATTTCGTGGCCCTTGGTGGAGGGGTCCGAAACCAACCCTAACTCTTGTTTCCCCACACATACGGACTCTAAAAACAGCCTATACTTAAGTACTTCGAAAATACATGGGCCTGGCCCAATAATAAGGTGACGCAGCACCTAGAATAGCCTCTGGACGAAATTTATGAAGTGGCATCTTGTATATTTCGTCCCATGCTTCATGCACTCATTATGGTGGCTTCAGAGTCCTGGAATCATCACTTGTAACTCCGTTCTTGTTCCCCTTGCGCATGCCATCATCTCCATGCTTGAACTTGCTCCAAGGTTCATCTTTCTTGTCCAAGCTAGGCCCTTCATTTGTAAGCAAAACAAATGTATCCAATTTAGGCAGCATCATATTCTCATGAACATTAGAATCGTTACCAAGAAATGAAAGTACCTGATAATTCAATTGGCATGTGCGAGCTCTAGTAATTGGTCCAGTATGTATAGCAGCAGGGGCTGTGGGTGTAACAATGGTATTGATGTCCTCATCATCCTCCCCTTCTTGAAATGAAGTCGTCCTCGATGAAAGTTCATCGTCCTCACCCAAATAAGGCTTCAAATCTGCAATGTTAAAAGTGGGACTAACCCCAAAATATGCAGGCAGCTCAAGTTTATATGCATTATCATTTATTTTCTCTAACACCTTAAAAGGACCATCAGCACGTGGCATTAGCTTTGATTTGCGCAAATTAGGAAATCTATCCTTACGCAAATGTAACCAAACAAGATCTCCAGGTGCAAACACAACATGTTTTCTACCCTTATCTCCAGCAAGTTTATATTTAGCATTCATACGCTCAATGTTTTCCTTAGTTAACTCATGCATTTTTAAAATCAATTCAGCACGTTCTTTAGCATCAAAATTAACCTTCTCTGAAGATGGAAGAGGCGACAAATCAATAGGTGCACGAGGTAGGAAACCATACACAATTTCAAAAGGGCACATCTTAGTAGTAGAATGCAATGAACGATTATAAGCAAATTCAATATGAGGCAAGCATTCTTCCCACATTTTCTTGTTATTCTTCAAAATAGCCCTAAGCATAGTAGACAATGTTCTATTGACTACTTTAGTTTGTCCATCAGTTTGGGGGTGACAAGTAGTACTAAAAGCAGTTTAGTCCCCAAATTAGCCCATAAACATCTCCAAAAGTGGCTAAGAAATTTAGTATCACGATCTGAAACAATAGTATTTGGCACACCATGCAAGCGAATAATTTCACGAAAGAACAAATCAGCAACATTAACAGCATCATTGCTTTTATGACATGGTATAAAGTGTGCCATTTTCGAGAACCTATCCACGACAACAAATATGCTATCCCTCCCCTTCTTTGTTCGAGGTAAACCTAAAACAAAGTCCATAGATATATCCCCCCAAGGAACACTAGGTACAGGCAAAGGCATATATAAACCATGAGGATTGAGTCGTGACTTAGCTTTTTGACATGTAGTGCAGCGAGCAACAAAACGCTCAACATCCTGTCTCATCTTTGGCCAAAAGAAATGTGTAGCAAGTATATCCTCCATCTTCTTGACGCCAAAGTGTCCCATTAATCCTCCTCCATGCGCCTCCTGCAACAACAAAAGACGAACAGAGCTAGCTGGAATGCATAGCTTGTTAGCACGAAACACAAATCCATCGTTAAGAACGAACTTGTTCCAAGTTCTCCCTTCCTTACAATTCTGCAATACATCTTTAAATTCAGCATCATGCACATATTGATCTTTGATGGTCTCCAAACCAAATATTTTAAAGTCAAGTTGTGAAAGCATAGTATAACCACGAGACAATGCATCAACAATAACATTTTCTTTACCCTTCTTGTGTTTAATGTCATAAGGAAAAGTCTCAATGAATTCAACCCATTTAGCATGTCTATGGTTCAGTTTTGCTTGACTTTTAATGTGTTTCAAAGATTCATGATCAGAATGTATAACAAATTCCTTGGGCCATAAATAATGTTGCCATGTTTCTAAGGTCCGAACAAGAGCATATAATTCTTTGTCATAAGTAGAATAGTTCAGACTAGGCCCACTCAATTTTTCACAAAAGTATGCAACAGGTTTGCCATCTTGTAATAACACACCTCCTAATCCAATTCCACTAGCATCACATTCAAGCTCAAAAGTCTTATTAAAATCAGGAAGTTGGAGTAAAGGAGCATGTGTCAACTTATCTTTCAATACCGTGAAGGCTTCTTCCTGTGCGGTACCCCAAACAAAAGGCACATCCTTCTTTGTAAGCTCGTTGAGAGGTGCAGCAATGGTGCTGAAATCTCTCACAAAACGCCCATAGAAACCAGCGAGGCCAAGGAAACTGCTCACTTGTGTGACCGTTTTGGGCTGCGGCCAACTCTCAATAGCTTCAATCTTGGCTTTATCAACTTCAATTCCCTGTGGAGTAACAACATAGCCAAGAAAAGATACTCGGTCGGTGCAAAAGGTGCACTTTCCAAGGTTACCAAACAAACGTGCATCACGTAGAGCAATAAAAACAGCACGTAAATGTTCCAAATGTTCCTCCAAAGATTTGCTATAAATCAATATGTCATCAAAGTAAACTACCACAAATCGTCCAATGAAAGCACGTAAAACTTCGTTCATTAACCTCATGAAAGTACTAGGTGCATTAGTTAACCCAAAAGGCATGACTAACCACTCATATAATCCAAACTTAGTTTTAAATGCTGTTTTCCATTCATCACCCAATTTCATACGAATTTGATGGTATCCACTACGCAAATCAACTGTGGAGAATATTGTAGAGCCACTCAATTCATCGAGCATATCATCTAGCCTAGGAATAGGATGAGGATAATGAATAGTCATAGTATTAATGCCTCTACAATCAACGCACATACGCCGCGTACCATCCTTTTTTGACACTAAAATGATAGGAACAACACAAGGACTAAGGGATTCGCGTATATAACCTTTGTCGAGCAGTTCTTGTACTTGACGCATAATCTCCTTCGTCTCCTCTGGATTGGTACAGTATGGTGCACGGTTGGGTAATGATGCACCGGGAATTAAGTCTATTTGATGCTCAATCCCTCGAATAGGTGGTAATCCCGGTGGCACGTCTTCTGGAAAGACGTCAGCGAACTCCTGCAAAATGTTAGTGACAGCAGGAGGCAAAGAGGAAGGCACGTCCTCGAATGAAAATAATGCCTCTTTGCACACAAAAGCATAGCAAACAGATTTGCTAAAATCTAGATCATCAATATCAGATTTGGTGGCAAGTAAACATGGACTTTTCAATTTAATTTCAGAAGCAACACTGGATGGTTTATTATTAGGTTTCATTTGTTGCTCAAATTCTTTTGCCACAATCTGATTTTCACTCTTATTTTTCTCCTATTTTGCTTTATTAGCTCTATTAATATCATCTTTCAAAATGGATTCAGGAGTCATAGGAAGCAAAGTAATATTTTTATCCTTATGAACAAGAGTATACTGATTGTTTCTACCATGGTGTAGAGAATTTTTATCAAATTGCCATGGTCTACCAAGTAATAAGGAACATGCTTGCATAGGTACCACATCACAATCAACATAATCAGCATATGTAGAGATACTAAAATGCACACGAACAGTACGTGTTACCTTAACCTTGCCGCTGTTGTTGAACCATTGGATGTAGTAAGGATGTGGATGTGGTCTTGTGGTGAGAGATAACTTCTCCACCATCTCCATGCTAGCCAAGTTATTGCAGCTCCCTCCATCTATGATGACGCGAACAGAACGTTCCTTCACAACTCCCTTTGTATGGAACAAATTATGCCTCTGATTTTGCTCAGCTTGTGTAACCTGCACACTCAAAACACGTTGAGCAACTAAACATTCATACCTGTCAGCATCTTCAGCAGCCATGTATTGCGTTTCATGATCAGAATCCTCTCCACCGTGTTCTTCATGTGTAATAAGTGCCAAAGTCTCCTCATCATAGTCACTAGCGGACTCATACCCACCATCCTCAGTAGCAATCATCACACGCTGAGATTGGCATTCTCTCGCAAAATGTCCTCTTCCCTTACAACGACGACAAATAATATCACTTGTGTGCCCTGTTGATGCCATGGAAGAAGAAGAGCTCTGCGCAGGTCCGGCAGGTGTGCTCTTGGCAGATAGTGGTGGTTGTGCCTGCTTTCTTGTATCACGGCTGGAGGTGGCACCTGATGGAGGTGCTGGTGGAGTGGAAGTAGAGGATGCACGTGGTGTCCATGATGAAGATCGACCTGCAGAAAAGTTAGTTCGCGCCAATGCCTGTCGATCCTGCACTTCACGTTCAGCTTTACAAGCAAGATGGAATAAACGAGTGATATTAGTATACTCCTTATACTCTAGAATGGTCTGAATCTCTCTATTTAATCCACCCATAAAACGTGCAAGCATAGCTTCATTCTCCTCAACAATACCACATCTAATCATGCCAGTTTGTAATTCCTGATAATATTCTTCTACAGAATTTTTTCCTTGTCTTAAACGCTGCAATTTTTGAAGTAATTCACGTTGATAATATGGTGGAACCCAACGAGTACGCATAGCAGTTTTCAAAGCAGCCCAAGTAGCTGGAATAGGATATAATCTACAATGTTCAGACCACCAAACACATGCAAAGCTAGTGAAAGCACAAACAGCAGCAGGAACACGTCTCTCCTCAGGATATTGTAAACATGTAAATCGTTGTTCAGTTTCTAACTCCCAAGTAAGATATATATCAGGAACATATCTACCCTCAAATGGTGAAATATTCAATTTTAGTTTAGGAAGATGGTCATGTACCTCAGGTGGTGGTGCAGCCCTACCGTTGCGATGATATGCATGAGGACGACCTGGTGGTGGTGGTGTTGGTGGTTGCACGTAGTTCTTATTTTGGTCAACCTCATCCTCGTAATGGTCCTCCACCTCTGCAGTAGCAGTAGGAGCGGCAGAAGCATCAACAGCGGCACCAGAATTTTTCCCAGGGTCAATGGGAATGCGTTGTGCTCGTCCCACTTGATTTGGAAAGCGACGTTGTTGTTGTTGTTGTTGTTGTTGTTGTTGTTGTTGTTGTTGCTGTAGAGGTGCGTTAGGGGCAGCCGGTGGTGGTGGTGGAAGACACGCGGGCAATTCATTAAACCTGTTATCGAGCTTTGTTTTGAACGTCTTCTCCATGCCATCTATCTTCTCCATGGCCTCTTCAAATCTGTTTAGCACATCTTGCACCTGTCCACTCATCATTTGCTGAAATTTATCATGCAACTCCTTATTCGTCAGGTTCTCCCAGTCAGTCTCGTCGGCTTGTGATCCTGCCATGGTTAGCAGCAATAGAAACACACAAGAATATGATCCTACAGACTGCTAACAAGAGGTGGTGGTGGATGTCACAAATCCGTCAAGCAAATCTCAAATTCTTACCAGTTCTTACCCAGCAGCAGGCGGTGATCGGCAACCGTCGTAGTCAAAACTCTCAAAGCTTGGATAGAGCGATTACCAGGGAGAGTCAAGCGCACGAGTAGATGTATGTGGAGCTGGGAAGGCTTATAATATGGTAGCAAAAAGGGTCAGCAATAATCAATTCAGAGATGCAAAGTTGAATAAACGCTCAACGACGGTACTGTGCTGGTCCTAGGCTAGACCGTGCTAGAGACGCGAGCCTAGAACACTAACAAAATCATGGCGCTGCACGTAAACAAGGGAAAAGCACACTCTGGAACTTTTTTTTCGCTCTTTTTTTTGCGCTCCTCTTTTTTTTGCGAAAAATCACTATAATGGCGAGTGTCTCAAAACTCTTCCCTCGTCAAACTGATAGGATGGGCACGAATTATTTTTTTGACTTTTTTTCGGAAATCAGGGCAGCGACAACGAAAAAGTGCGACAAAAAATCACTATGATGGCACGTGGCTCAAAAGACTCAGAAAAGCCTAAAAATAGGATAGGGAAAAATATTTTTGCCTGTGAAAATTTTGGCCTAAAAACTGCCCGGGGGTCTCCAGACTCTTTTTTTTCGAGACCTACTCAGGCAAGGAAACACGAATCGGAAATTAGACGGACCTCGAAAACAAACCTAATATGAAAGGAACTCGAATTGGTAGTGGATATATGATGGTAGGATATGGCAGCGGTGGTGGTATATGGATACGGATTGGTGGTGGTATATGGATACGGATTGGTGATGGTATATGGAGACGGATTGGTGGTGGTATATGGATACGGATCGATGGCGGATAAGCGGTGGTGGTAGATGGCAGGAGTGATGATGATGGTGCGGCGGCGGCGTGACAACTTATGACCAGAACTCGAAACTCTAAAAGACTAGACTCTAAGACCAGCAACTAGACACGACGATGCAACCGCAAATTCAACAAAGCAAAATACTGAAAAGACTATGCAAAGGCTCAGATTGGTTCGGATATGATGAACTAACCCTAATTTTTTTGGCTTTTTTTTCGTGGACTGTAGGTATGAAGAACAGACTCGATCTAAACTATGAAAAACTGCAAAATCTCACCGAGCAACCTGAAAATCTGATACCACTTGATAGAGGCAAAGGTGTCCGATGTTCCAATGAGATGGTGGCTATCGTTTCTGTGGGAGTCGACCTTGACGATCCGACTACGAACGTGCGAGACGTCGCGCCTTAGCAATCGCTAAACCAACTTCCGAGGGGTTATTGACCACGCCGGAGCATGATCAACCTGACCACGAGGGTCTGTTTCCTGCGAGCAAACGAAGAACAAGCAAGAAACTGAGATTGCAATCTGGATATTGCGAATATAAGATGAAAGCTTTATTGATCAAGGTGGGGTTCTGTGACGTATTGGTCTGGTCGATGGACACAAACGAAGTACGCGAAGTTGCAGCTATGGCAAACTTTTAATCTAAACAAAACCCAAAGTCTAAACGATGCCCTAAGGGCTGTATATATGGAGGAGAGAGGGGGAATTTCGTGGCCCTTGGTGGAGGGGTCCGAAACCAACCCTAACTCTTGTTTCCCCACACATACGGACTCTAAAAACAGCCTATACTTAAGTACTTCGAAAATACATGGGCCTGGCCCAATAATAAGGTGACGCAGCACCTAGAATAGCCTCTGGACGAAATTTATGAAGTGGCATCTTGTATATTTCGTCCCATGCTTCATGCACTCATTATGGTGGCTTCAGAGTCCTGGAATCATCACTTGTAACTCCGTTCTTGTTCCCCTTGCGCATGCCATCATCTCCATGCTTGAACTTGCTCCAAGGTTCATCTTTCTTGTCCAAGCTATGCCCTTCATTTGTAAGCAAAACAAATGTATCCAATTTAGGCAGCATCATATTCCCATGAACATTAGAATCGTTACCAAGAAACGAAAGTACTTGATAATTCAATTGGCGTGCGCGAGCTCTAGTAATTGGTCCAGTATGTATAGCAGCAGGGGCTGTGGGTGTAACAATGGTATTGATGTCCTCATCAAACACATTGGCTCCATAAAAAGTACATGTCACTTCTACTAGGTTCAAGTTGCCATGTTAAAAAACAAAAGGTGTGGCAGATAAAGCACTGCTGTAGCGACCAGACCTCAAACAGTCTGATCTCTGTGCTCAGGTGTCATCCCTGGATCAGTAATGCTGACACCACACAGTACTTGAAGGATTTATAACATAGTAGCAATCACACACTTATTACATCGAGTGTCTCAATAGAGAACTTATTATAATAAATATGGCTTAAAGCCATCTAATGACGATAACAACGGAAGGCTTGGAAGATAAGTGAGTCCATCAACTCCAACGGCATCACTGAGTATAGAACCACGACCTAAAAACTCCTTAATCGCCGTTTGAAAAGTCTGCAACATTAATGTTGCAGCCCGAAATGGGTCAGCACATGGAATATGCTGGCAAAGTAACACATAGAGAGTATTGGAATGAATATACTATATGCGTATTTGGCTGGTGGAAAGCTCTATGGTTACAGTTTTGCGTAAAGCTAATTTTTTCCTACTGCAAAGGAATAAATTTTATTTAACTATCATGGTAGTTGTTAAACATTGAGAATGGTTGACAGCATCCTCAATCCCAATTAAGTATCATCATTAACAAAACCCAACAAAATTAATTTAGAGTAACATGTTGAGATTCACATGATAATCCAAGTACTAGATACTCAAGATGTCCATAACCGGGGACACGGCTAACCATGATTAGTTTATACACTCCGCAGAGGTTTGCGCACTTTTCCCCACAAGACTCAATCGCCTCCGTTTGGTTTCTCGCACTACACTGTGTTTGAGAAACGGATGACCGAGACATAGTTTTTCAGAAGCGCTAGCACCTTACGATGGATAGACCGTTACACCTACTTTCCCCTACATCTGCTAGTCTACCCTATAAGAGTTCGCACGACTTAATCAACTATGCTAGAGCCCATAATAGCTTGTGGCTGCACACGGAAGTTTCTAGTATGAAAAATCTCATGATCCCTTTGGGCCTGGGTGGCGGTCCATAAAGAAAAACAGGCAATCCTGGAATACCCAGATACCTCAATCCACCCAGATGTGTGTTTAAGTTGCCACCTTAGATAAACCATTAAATTAACAAACTCACATCTGTCATGAATATCACTCACCCAATCCACGTCTACTACCTTAGCATGGCATATTAGGCAAACGTAGAAGTAACTCCCAAAGGTTTGATAATACAACAGGTAATAGGTACTACCTCAACTACTTCCCATCCCACAATTTAATTAGATCCTAATCATGCAATGTTTTAGGATTGATCTAATGCAATAAAACTGGGTAGTAGGAGGTATCAAGAGCAAACTCAAGATGGTGCTCAAGATGTGCAAGATGATCCTCAAATGCCCATCGAGGAATTCTTGGAGCGTTGTGCCGCTAAGGTGGCTTCCAAGCTCAAGCATCAACAACATGTAATCGAGAATGTTCTTGGAAGCTTGAGAAAAGGGGTAACTACTCGTAAACAACTATCAAACTTTTGTGAGCATCACACGTTTGTTTCGTGTGTTGAACCCCAAAAGGTACATGATGCGCTTGATGATGTGGATGGGCTTGACGCTATCCATAATGAACTCAACAACTTTGAGTGCAATCAAGTTTGGGAATTAGTGCCAAGTCCAACGGAGGAACATAATGTCATGGGGACCAAATGGATTTTCAAGAACAAGAAAGATGTGAACGGTGTGGTGGTTCAAAACAAGGCAAGATTGGTGGCACAAAGCTACTCCCAAGTCGAGGGCACAAGGCTACTCCCAAGTCGAGGGTATCGACTACGGTGAAAACTTTGCTCCCGTTGCTCGTCTTGAATCTATTCGCATGTTGCTTGCATATGCATCTCATCACACTACAAAAAAAGACACATCTGTGACATTTTGGGTTGAACAAAAATATTTCCTGTCATGCTTATGACACTTCTATGATGATGATTGTGACAAAACCCGGTATCATCATAGATGTGGTGGGCTCCTACTTCTATGACAAAAAATCATGATAGAAAATGGGCTTTTCATCCTGGGTGGGCCGGAGAAGTAGTTGCATGACATTCTTTGGGCCGTCCATGATGGAAAAAACCGTGGTAGATGCGAGGGAGAGGAAAATATTGGGGAGTTCCCGGTTATGGTGCATGGTCGGGGCCGATCGATGCACGAAGGGATTGCGTGTTTCTCTCGTACACATACGTGCGTGGGTGCGAGGCGTTGGGATCTAAGTGAACCCAAGTGAGGCGTCCGCCTACTGAACTCGAGCGATTGCACTGCAGGCTACGCGTTACTGAACCCGAGCGTTGATCGATCTAGGTGTTAACTAAACCCGATCGAGCGATTCCTTCGCTACTGCTGCTAACTAAAGCCGATCGAACCTGCTGCCTCTTAATGAACAGTGAGTGTTGTTGGGGTTGGATGAATAGTTCTCGATGGGGGTTGGATAAACAGGACCCCGTGGTAGTAGAGGTCGTTGCCGCTGGATGAACAGGACCCCGATTGAGCCGGTTGGGATGGATGAATAGGACCTCGTGGAGGGCTGGATGAATAGCAGCCGGTGGAGGGCTGGTTGAATAGTAGCTAGTGAAGGGCTGGATGAACAGTAGCCCGTGGAGGGCTGGTTGAACAGGACCCCATGGAGAGGGCTGGTTGAATAGTAGCCGGTGGAGGCTGGATGAACAGGAGCCTGTGGATGAACAGTAGCTGGTGGAGGCAGGAGGGAGACGCCGTGTATGAATAGTCACAGGTGGAGGCTGGAGGAGGTCGATGGTGGATGAACAGTAGCCCGTGGAAGCTCGAGCGAGGCAGTAGACGGTGGATGAACAGTAGCTCGTGGAGTCCCGTTTTGCGGTATGCCAAACCCCTCCCGATGAATAGGACTTCCGTTTCGACCATAATAGGTCGAAGAGAAGTCCGTTTCCTCCATTTTGCAGTACGCCACACCCCTCCCAATCAATAGGACCCTGTTTCGACCGTAGGAGGTCGAAGAGAAGTCCGTTGCCTCCATTTTGCGGTACGCCAGACCCCTCCCGGTGAACAGGATCCCGTTTTGAACGTAGGCGGTCGAACACAAGGTCGTTTCCCCCGTTCTGCGGTACACCAGGCCTTGATTTGGCTGTTTCATCCAAGCCGGTTGCCTCCCGATGAACATGACGCATTCCGTTGCCTCCCGATGAACACGACGATAGAGTTTCACCATTCTGACCCAGCCGGTTTGCTGCACTCCGCTGCCTCTCCATGTAGGCGAGCCCTGGCCATACGTATGTGCAAGTAGGCGTTCGAGACCCCACCCGTATGTACGTATGTGGCCATATTTACTTTCTTGCACTCTGGTTGTACATACATGTACATGATATTGACGGGACTGCGTGACATGCTACGTCCGCGCCTCTACTACGACACGTGCCCTTCCTTACTCGGCCACAATTCATCGCTGCAGCCTGCAGACAGACCGGTCGACTAGTATGTACGTACACGTTCGCGACCAGACAGACAACCCTATGTACGGTTTGACCGGGTGGCCAGAATGAATGGGTCCGCGTGATATGCCATCGTTGTCCTGTTAACACAGGTCTTCCTGTACTCATCAATCCTTACCTGACCAAGAGGGATCCATGTGCACCTGAATAATGCCACCTTAACTTTCATATAGTGAAGCTCCCAACTCTCTTTGATTGTTCCATAGTATACCCTTTTATCAGCTTCATTTACAGTCATGCATTCTATTCGAACAGAGCTGTTCTGATACGAGGTCTTCTTATCACGTTCCTTAGTGTAGAATGTGTATCCATTTATGTCATATGCTTGGTACGTCAACACCGTAGGTGATGGCTTTTGTGCCAACCACGTAGCAACGTCATAGATGGATCCTTGTGCTAAACGATTCTTCAGCCATTCAGCGTACTTCTTAGTGTGCTCCTTCATCTCCACTTCTGATGAAGGCACCATTGGTAAGAAGCTTTGGCCTATCTCCGCCAAGTGTTTTTCGGCATAACCGATGAGAACTAGTCTGTTAAGCAGTACCGTCAAATGGGATTTCTCTACCAATTCTCCGGGTGCAGCCATTTGCATGCCAGCAAGGACCGGCTTACCTTTCAGCCTTGCCTCGTGGCGAGAGAGGGGCAAACCTATAGGTCTTTGTTTCATGTATTTGGTGCAAAACTCAACCACCTCCTCCGCGGTATAACCTTGTAGGATGCTTGCCTCTGGATGGTTTCGGTTCTGACAAAAGCGCTTCAGTATTCCCATGAACCGCTCGAAGGGATACATGTTGCGAAGAAACATAGGACCACAATACTTTATCTCGTCAACAAGGTGCACAGTGAGATGGACCATGACATCAAAGTATGACGGTGGGAAAAACATCTCTAGGTTGGACAATATTCTTGCAATACCATCTTGCATATTATCCAACTCTTCAGGATCTACAACTTTATGCCATAGTGATGAGGACATGACTACCTTGGATACGACCAAAAATATTGCATACATGCATATTTGTCAGGTGATTTCTAATGCAAACTATTCAATAGTCTATTTATGTTATCCAGAACAAAAATACTTCACACACTTTTGTGTTTTGTCTAATTGCAGGTGTATGGGACATTTGTACAATCCACATATGAAGATAAGGGAAAAGGAGATGTTTAGTTTGTGTTCAAAAAGTCCTCTCACGTCACTTTTGGGCCAAGAGAAGATAGAGTCCAAGTCTCTCACGTTCTGGATTCAGATTCAGACTGCACAGACATACCTGACTCAAAACGCCAACAACTTTTTCATACGGACTCCGAATTGGGTGATTCTTTTTTTGTTGGAAACTAGATTTCGTGCTCTTTCCATCCCAATTGGATTCACCTTCAAATTCGTCCGGAGCGTTGAGTTACGGACGAAACAATCTGACGTTGCAGCAGAATCCGAGTCAAACTACAAGCCCAAAGGTGTTGCATCACCTCCACTTAGGCCCATGAGCCTTGTACGACCTAGGGTTAGTTATAGGCTTCCTTGGGACGTCCTCCCACCTCCTTGGCCGCCACCCCTTGCTCCTATATAAGTAGATCCATCTAGTAGTTTTTTCCTTGGGATTTGTTTAGTTAAAAGTTAGCCATTGCAACTTCGTGTACTTCGTTTGTGTCCAACGACCAGACCAAGACCGCTTCCGGATCCCCACCATTATCAATACTTCATATATATTTGCGATATTCAGATTGCTTTATCATATTCGTGCTCGTTCTTCGATTGCTTGCAGGAATAGACCTTCGTGGTCAGGCTGACCGTGCTTCCAACATCGTTAGTAACCTCAGGAGATTGGTTTAGCGGTTGCTAAGGCGCAACATCGTGCACGTTTGTAGTCGGATCGTCAAAGTCGTCTCCACCGAATCGATAGTTATCATCTCATCGAAAGATCGGGACCCTCGCCTCTATCAAGTGGTATCAGTTTTCAGGTTGCTCGGTGAGGATTTCCAGTTTTCCTAGATTAGATTTATTTTCTTACCTATTGTCCAAGAAAAATCCACAAAAAAGAGTTAGATCTATTCATCCTTTGTCCAAGCGAGTCTGAGCCTTTGCAATTTTCTTTTCATTGCTTGCATAGTTGAATTATCGGTTGCATCGTCGTGTCGAGTTGCTGTTCAGTAAAACAGGCATAACTTCTTCATATGAAGTCTGTTTTGGCTCCGCGAGTACTCAAATGAAAGCTAGCGACGAGCCGCATCTAAATAGTTGCAGAAGCTAGTTCAGTATTTGGCACCTCAACATCAGCTTCTAAATAGGTCTACTGCTATTGTGATCTTCACTTATATCTTGCTGTCCAGAGCTACTTCATATCCTTTATTGATGCTAGTTGTGCTACGATGTGACCTCATTAGTGTTCTAGGCTCGCGTCTCTAGTTTGGTCTAGCCTAGGACCAGCACAATACCGTCGTTGAGCGTTTATTCAACATTGCATCTCTGAATTGATTATTGCTAATCTTTTGCTACCATATATAGCCAACCCAGCTCCACATATTTCTACACCGTGTATACGTACGTTCCCTTGGCAATCGTTTTACACAATCTTCGGAGTTATTTGACACCGCTGGTTGCCTGTCACCACCTGCCGCATGGTAAGAACTTGTAAGATATTGATATTTGCTTTACTGTGAGCACTTTACAACCACATCCTAGTAGTTCATAGGAACATTATTCTCGAATTTTGGTTCTTGTTTCTACTAATCATGACAGGTTCCAGAGATAGAAGTTCTTGGATGACGGACACATCTTCACCATCACGAGAGTTGGGACAACACACACAAGCATATGGTTAGGTTATCTCTTTACCATCATTTGAGGGTAGACTTAATACTGCTATTTATCTAGCTTGGGAGCTTGAAGTAGAACAAGTTTTTAGTCACCATGATTTTTCTGAACTTGAGAGAGTACGAGCTACCATTAGAGCATTTACTGGTTTTGCTTCTGTTTGGTGGAGTGTACATTGTAAGAAAAACATTGATAACCAACCCACAACTTGGAAAGTTTTGAAAGCTGTAATGAGACAACAATTTTTTCCTCCTTACTATTGTCGTGAATTGCGTCGCAAATTGGAGCAATTAAAACAAGGCAGTAACACTGTTCATGCTTACTACCAAGAGTTCAAATCTTATATGCATCATTGTGACATAGAAGAATCTGAGAATGATACAATGAATAGATTTTTTGGTGGTTTGAACGATGATATTCAGGCAAGATTTCAGTATATTCCTCGTTGCATTACTGGTATGTATGTCCGTGCTTGTACCTTTGAGAGACAGATACAGGAGGATGCATTAGGTGACTACAACAACTACTATTCCAGTTCATGCTCACCACCGCCGGTGGGTTTCTCCATCATTGCACCTCAGATTATGAGCGCGGCATCATCTCAAGGGTATGGTACATTGTCAACGTCCATACCTACATCAACTACATCTTTGCCACAAGGTAACAGTAAAGATATTGATGATATAACTTCACATGAGAATGATGCATGCCTAGTTAACTTGAATGCGTCATGTATTGAGTTACCTGTTGATTTGAGCACACCACCTATTTTAGAGAGTGATCAAACAACTGAAATATCACAATTTTGAGTGCACCCATTGAATTAACTATTGATGCAAAAGAACTAATGTTTAATCATTTTGATATGACCTCTAATCTTGTTGATGATTCTGTGTCCAATGACTTATTGCATGTTTGCTTATTTAAGCATGTTGTAGCATGTAAATTTGATGCAAGTACGGTTTATTCATTGAAGTTAGAATGGTTTAATGATGAACATTGCCAATCTTTTGAAGTGAATAAGAGCTTCACTTATATGTGCAAACTGAGTTGCAATATTTTCATGCCTTCTACTTCTTGTGATAATTTTTTGGCTTTAGATTTTATGAACAATGAAAGTTACTCATGTATACATGTGACATATGTGCAAAAATCAAGGGAAGTTAAAATGGATGACATATACATATACAACATGTACACCTTGTCTCTTTTGTTAGCCACATTTCAGATTAAGCAATGCCGAGGACGGCTTTGTTTTCAAAAAGGGGAGGATGATGAGGACATGACTACCTTGGATACGACCAAAAATATTGCATACATGCATATTTGTCAGGTGATTTCTAATGCAAACTATTCAATAGTCTATTTATGTTATCCAGAACAAAAATACTTCACACACTTTTGTGTTTTGTCTAATTATAGGTGTATGGGACATTTGTACAATCCACATATGAAGATAAGGGAAAAGGAGATGTTTAGTTTGTGTTCAAAAAGTCCTCTCACATCACTTTTGGGCCAAGAGAAGATAGAGTCCAAGTCTCTCACGTTCTGGATTCAGATTCGGACTGCACAGACATACCTGACTCAAAACGCCAACAACTTTTTCATACGGAATCCAAATTGGGTGATTCTTTTTTTGTTGGAAACTAGATTTCGTTACCTTTCCATCCCAATTGGATTCACCTTCAAATTCGTCCGTAGCATTGAGTTACAGACGAAACAATCTGACGTTGCAGCAGAATCCGAGTCAAACTACAAGCCCAAAGGTGTTGCATCACCTCCACTTGGGCCCATGAGCCTTGTACGACCTAGGGTTAGTTTGAGGCTGCCTTGGGACGTCCTCCCACCTCCTTGGCCACCACCCCTTGCTCCTATATAAGTAGATCCATCTAGTAGTTTTTTCCTTGGGATTTGTTTAGTTAAAAGTTAGCCATTGCAACTTCGTGTACTTCGTTTGTGTCCAACGACCAGACGAAGACCGCTTCCGGATCCCCATCATTATCAATACTTCATATATATTTGCGATATTCAGATTGCTTTATCATATTCTTGCTCGTTCTTCGATTGCTTGCAGGAATAGACCTTCGTGGTCAGGCTGACCGTGCTTCCAGCATCGTTAGTAACCTCAGGAGATTGGTTTAGCGGTTGCTAAGGTGCAACGTCGTGCACGTTTGTAGTCGGATCGTCAAAGTCGTCTCCACCAAATCGATAGTTATCATCTCATCGAAAGATCGGGACCCTCGCCTCTATCACATAGTTTCTTTGTCCATCAGACTGCTGATGGCCACTGGGAGGATTTGTGTCAACGTTACGTGGCAATCATGTGACTTCATGTGTCCCAACTTCATTTTACCTGAGCTCACATCGATGAGACTTCTGATGTTTGCACAGTAGGAAGAGGGTGTCTTAGCTCACAACAAATATGTGAAGAACTGTGTTGCTTCTTTTGTACTGAAATTGTAACTCTGGCGAGCTTTGATGAATTTGTCATCATCTTCTGCTTCACTCTTGTGTTGTGATTGATCAACAAGCATATCGAGCCGTGAACCATCATCATCCTTTCTTTTACCTTTAATCTTGAGTAGAGTACCAAGGATGCTTTCACATACGTTCTTCTCTACATGCATGACATCGATGCAGTGACGTACACGTAGAATCTCCCAGTAAGGTAATTTCTAGAACACCGATTTCTTCTTAAACACTTGATCCTTGGGTGTTAGTTTCACTGTCAAAGGGTGGTTCTTGCCAAGCACAACATTAATTTTTTTAGCCATGTTTTGGACCACCTCCCCATCATAGGGTCTTGGGACCACACTGATAACCCACAAGTATAGGGGATCGCAACAGTTTTTGAGGGTAGAGTATTGAACCCAAATTTATTGATTCGACACAAGGGGAGCCAAAGAATATTCTCAAGTATTAGCAGCTGAGTTGTCAATTCAACCACACCTGGAAACTTAATATCTGCAGCAAAGTGTTTAGTAGCAAAGTAATATGATAGTAGTGGTAACGGTAGAAAAAGGTAATGATAGCAAAAGTAATGTTTTTGGTATTTTGTAGTGATGATAGCAATAGCAACGGAAAAGTAAATAAGCGAAGAACAATATATGGAAAGCTCGTAGGCAATGGATCAGTGATGGAGAATTATGCCGGATGCAGTTCATCATGTAACAATCATAACCTAGGGTGACACAGAACTAGCTCCAGTTCATTGATATAATGTAGGCATGTATTCCGAATATAGTCATACGTGCTTATGGAAAAGAACTTGCATGACATCTTTTGTCCTACCCTCCCCTGGCAGCGGGGTCCTTACGGAAACTAAGGGATATTAAGGCCTCCTTTTAATAGAGTACCGGAACAAAGCATTAACACATAGTGAATACATGAACTCCTCAAACTATGGTCATCACCGGTAAGTATCCCGATTATTGTCACTTCGGGGTTAACGGATCATAACACATAATAGGTGACTATAGACTTGCAAGATAGGATCAAGAACTCTCATATATTGATGAAAACATAATAGGTTCATATCTGAAATCATGGCACTCAGGCCCCAGTGACAAGCATTAAGCATAGCAAAGTCATAGCAACATCAATCTCAGAACATAGTGGATACTAGGGATCAAACCCTAATAAAACTAACTCGATTACATGATAGATCCCATCCAACCCATCACCGTCCAGCAAGCCTACGATGGAATTACTCAATCTCCGCGGTGAGCATCATGAAATTGGTGATGGAGGATGGTTGATGATGACGATGGCGACGGATTCCCCTCTCCGGAGCCCCGAACAGACTCTAGATCAGCCCTCCCGAGAGGTTTTAGGGCTTGGCGGCGGCTCCGTATCGTAAAACGTGATGAATCCTTCTCTATGATATTTTTCTCCCCGAAAGCAAATATATAGAGTTGGTCTTGAGGTCGGAGGAGCTCCAGGGGGGCCCATGAGGTAGGGGCGCGCCCTAGGGGGGCAGGCGCAGCCCCATTCTCGTGTATAGGTGGTGGGCCCCCTGGCCTTCATCTTTTGCAAGCATTTTTATATTTTCTGAAAAGGTGTCCCATGAAGTTTAAGGTCATTCCGAGAACTTTTGTTTCTGCACATAAATAACACCATGGTAATTCTGCCGAAAACAGCGTCAGTCCGGATTAGCTCCATTCAAATCATGCAAGTTAGAGTCCAAAACAAGGGCAAAAGTGTTTGGAAAAGTAGATAAGATGGAGACGTATCACACACCTGCCTCTGCCGTACCATCAAATTCAGCTTTCATCTTTCGGTATGGGTGATTCATCCACAAGAACCTGTGATGACGCAAATACACTATTTTGCGCGAGTTGGGAAGTCTTCTGCTAGCTGTCCTATCCATGCCTGTGACTCACCCTACATCTCCCCTTGTTTTCTGCCCCGATGTGTTGCCTAATGCCGACATATCTTGAATGGTGTGCACCAGAATCGCATGTTGATCGAAAATCTCCTTTCTGTAAGCATCATAACATTTTAGAACAGGCGCATCTGTCCACACTATCAACAGTTCTTCTACCAGTAGCTGAAAGTAAATGTCGATGTCATTTCCAGGTTGCTTTGGGCCTTGGATAATCATTAACATCATAATGTATTTTTTCTTCATACACAACCAAGGAGCTAGGTTATATATGCACAGAAGCACCGACCATGTGATGTGATTGGTGCTCATATCGCCAAAGGATGCATCCTGTCAGTACACTCGCCGAGCCTTATACTTCTAGGATCCTTGGCAAATTTTTCAAACTTGTTGTCGATTAATTCCCACTGAGCCCCATCTTGTGGGTGCCTCATAAACCTATCCACAATTCGCTCATCATGATGCCACCGCAACCTCTTTGCCTCTTTAGGGTTTGCAAACAAACGCCTCAACCTTGGAATTAAAGGCAAGTACCAAACAACCTTGAACGGAATTCATGTCTTGATCTCGTCATCCAATTTGTACTTGTCCTTTGCTCTCCTGTGCTTGTATCATGGATGCTTGCATGTGGGACATGCACACGAATCTTTGTAGTCACCACGGTACAATATACAATCATTCACACAAGCATGTATCTTCTGTACTTCAAGTTCCAATGGGCAAACAATTTTCTTTGCTTCATTCATGCTTCTGGGGAGAACATTATCTTACGAAAGAATATCTTTGAAAATACCTAAGATCTCTGTGAAGCCCTTGTTTGATAGACCATTTGCTGCTTTAAATCTGAGAAGCGCCAGGGTGGCACTCAACCTAGAATATTTCTTTTTGCAACCTGGATACAATTCTTTCTTGGAGTCCGCATCAATGGTTGGCAGATCCTTGTACCCAATCATATCCTTTTCTGGGCCCTCAAAATATGCAATCATAGCAGCAAAATCTGGCATATCAAGATCGTCATCATCTGTGTGGACGTCTTGGTTTTCCAGTGGGCGTTTTAGCTTTCTGGTGTTCCATTGGTAGCTTGACGCCTCTGCCCCAATGTTAGATTCAACATCCACAAATCGGGGTTTGGCATCTCGCTGCCCTGGGTATCTTCATCCATGACCTCCTCTTCACCGTGTCTGGTCCAACATGTTTATCCATCCATGAATCCCCTAGAGACTAAGTGCATCTAGACATCTGCAACTTCATGTGACTCTGTATTGGCACAATCAGTACATGGACACAGGATGTAATCCGCATCACCAATTCTCCTCTTTGTATTTTCAGCGAAATTCATGAACTCTGTCACGCCATTGATAAAATCTGTGGTTTTCTGATTCTTCATCCATCGAGATCGTTCCATCTACAGCAGACGAATGGTAATTAAAAACAAAACAACAACATTAATAAACAGATTAACTGCTACCCAGAGATACATGCATAAATCACAAGGTTTTATTTTAATAATTATTGAGGGTGCTCCATGTTGTTATCCAGACGTGCAATGACAAAAATTAATGGCCGGTCAATTTACACGCAGAGTACTAGTACAACACTACACTTAGGAACTGAATACCTTAATTAATTAGCCGCGCGGTGACCTCCACCTAGCAGACAGACAAGCGCGATGCGGCGGCACACCGAGACAACAGGGTCGAGGAGCAAAGCTTAGTGCGGCTGCCGCCTGAAGTTCGACCTCCACTATCCCGCCATCAACCGCGATGGATGTGCTCGAATCACGCCGCCACCAACCTCGATGGTTGAGCTCCTCCTATCTCCCGCCGCAGACCGAGGATTGACCTCCTATGACGCCGCCACCGCCCACCGACCGAGGATTGACCTCTTCTCCGATAACCGCTGCCTAGGCCACCGCAACCATCTCTATATGCAAAGCGGCTGGTTTTTTTTACGGATATCTGCAGAGCGGATGTTTACACGGTATCTCACCATAACTCAATTATATGGACAGGGTAGTACATCACATACGGTTATGTAATGTCAACCGTGTCTAACCTACGTTGTCTTCTCACACGGTTTGGTGCGGAAATCGTGTGTGACGTTGTAATACCCAACACAAACGACATGTACAAATAGTGTGATGTATGACTTTGTTAAGCTTAATGCTTGTCACTAGGGCCCGAGTGCCATGATTTCAGATCTGAACCTATTATGTTTTCATCAATATATGAGAGTTCTTGATCCTATCTTGCAAGTCTATAGTCACCTATTATGTGTTATGATCCGTTAACCCCGAAGTGACAATAATCGGGATACTTACCAGTGATGACCGTAATTTGAGGAGTTCATGTATTCACTATGTCTTAATGCTTTGGTCCGCTACTCTATTAAAAGGAGGCTTTAATATCCCTTAGTTTCTAATAGGACCCCGCTGCCACAGGAGGGTAGGACAAAAGATGTCATGCAAGTTCTTTTCCATAAGCACGTATGACTATATTCGGAATACATGCCTACATTACATTGATGAATTCGAGCTAGTTCTGTGTCACCCTATGTTATGACTGTTACATGATGAACCGCATCCGGCTTAATTCTCCATCACCGATCCATTGCCTACGAGCTTTCCATATATTGTTCTCCGCTTATTCACTTTTCCGTTGCTATTGTTATCCTCACTATAAAACACCAAAAATATTACTTTTGCTACCATTACCTTTTACCACCGTTACCACTACTACCATATTACTTTGCTACTAAATACCTTGCTACAGATATTAAGTTTCCAGGTGTGGTTGAATTGACAATTCAGCTGCTAATACTTGAGAATATTCTTTGGCTCCCCTTGTGTCGAATCAATAAATTTGGGTTCAATACTCTACCCTCGAAAACTGTTGCGATCCCCTATACTTGTGGGTTATCAAGACTATTTTCTAGCGTCGTTGCCGGGGAGCATAGATCTATTCTTTGAATCTTTTGGGATTTGTATCCGCTTATCATTATGAAGAACTTGAAAGATCCAAGAACCAAGATTTATCCCTCAACTACGAGGAGAGGTAAGGAACTGCCATCTAGCTCTGCACTTGATTCACCTTCTGTTTTGAGTAAGCTTGCGACACCTAAACCTGCTTCTGCTATTAATTCTGATATGTCGCATGTTATTGATGATGCCACTTCTGCTATGCATGATACTTATGATGAAACTACTTTTATGCTTGGTACTACTGTGCCACTTGGTGAATTACTTGATGAACAACTTACTAGGGATAGAGAGAATGAAATTATTGGAACTGGTAATATTGATGAAAGTGATGATGAAGATTCTCCCCCTAGATATGAATTGCCTGTTGTTCCTGAGGGTTATGTTATGGATGAAGAAACTGCAAGAGACTTTCTTGCTTGCAATGAGAGAAGTGATCTTAAGAAACTATTAGCTAAGCTGAAACAAAAAACTCTGAATGCTAGAATGAAATATGATCCTGCTTATGCTATGTCACCTATCTTTGTTACTGATAAGGATTATGAATTCTCTGTCGACCCTGATATAATTACTTTGGTTGAATCTGATCCTTTCTATGGCTATGAATCTGAAACTGTTGTGGCACATCTTACTAAATTAAATGATATAGCCACCCTGTTCACTAATGATGAGAAAACTCGTTACTATTATATCCTTAAGATATTTCCGTTCTCATTAAAGGGTGATGCTAAGATATGGTTTAATTCTCTTGATCCTGGTTGTGTGCGTAGTTCCCAGGATATGATTTATTACTTCTCTGCTAAATATTTCCCCGCTCATAAGAAACAAGCTGCTTTAAGGGAAATATATAATTTTGTGCAAATTGAAGAAGAGAGTCTCCCACAAGCTTGGGGGAGGATTCTCCAATTACTTAATGCTTTGCCTGATCATCCTCTCAAGAAAAATGAAATACTTGATATCTTTTATAATGGACTAACCGATGCTTCCAGAGACCACCTGGATAGTTGTATTGGTCGTGTTTTCAGGGAAAGAACTGTTGATGAAGATGAAATTCTATTGAATAATATGTTGACTAATGAAAATAATTGGACACTTCCTGATCGAATCCCCGATCTAATTCCTGAACCAACTCCGAAGAAAAGGGGTATTCTATTTCTCAGTCCTGAAGATATGCAAGAGGCAAAGAAATCTATGAAATAAAAAGGTATTAAAGCTGAAGATGTTAAGAATTTACCTCCTATTGAAGAAATACATGGTCTTAATTTACCGCCTGTTGAAGAAATACATGGTCTTGATAACCCAACACAGGTAGTAAAGGTAAATTCTCTCTATAGATATGATAAAGCTGAAATCCCTCCTACTAAGTTTGCTAGCCAATGCTTAGATGAGTTTGATAACTTTATGGTTAAGCAAGTTGGAAGACAATTGAAACATAATGCTTATATGATTGAACACTTGAGTGATTATATGGCTAATGTTAAAGGTGAACGAAAACTTATTAGTAAACATGCTTCTATGGTTACCACTCAAGTAGAACAAGTACTTAAAGCTCAGAATTATTTTCTCAATGAATTAAATAATAAGAATGATAATGCTGTTAGAGTTGTGACTATAGGTGGTAAAATGACTCAGGAACCTTTGTATCATGAAGGCCATCCTAAGAGAATTGAGCAAGATTCTCAGAGAACTATTATAGATGCACCTAGTCCTTCTAAAAGGAAGAAAAAGAAAAATGATAGGCTTTGAATGCTTCTAGTGAACCTGTTATTGACACACCTGAGAATCCCAATGATATTTCTATTTCTGATGCTGAAACACAATCTGGTAATGAGCATGAACCTAGTGATAATGTTAATAATGATGTTCATGTTGATGCTCAACCTAGTAATGACAATGAAGTAGAGATTAAACCTGATGTTGATCTTGATAACCCACAATCAAAGGATCAATGTTATGATAAGAGAGACTTTGTTGCTAGGAAGCACGGTAAAGAAAGAGAACCATGGGTTCAGAAACCCATGCCCTTTCCTCCTAAACCATCCAAGAAAAAGGATGATGAGGATTTTGAGCGCTTTGCTAAAATGATTAGACCTATCTTCTTGCGTATGCGTTTGACTGATATGCTTAAAATGAATCCTTATGCTAAGTACATGAAAGATATTGCTACTAATAAAAGAAAGATACCAGAAGCTGAAATTTCCACCATGCTTGCTAATTATACTTTTAAAGGTGGAATACCTAAGAAACTAAGAGATCCCGGAGTACCAACTATACCATGCTCCATTAAAAGAAACTATGTTAAAACTGCTTTATGTGATCTTGGAGCCGGTGTTAGTGTTATGCCTCTCTCTTTATATCGTAGAGTTGATTTGAATAAGTTGACACCTACTAAAATATGTCTGCAAATGGCTGACAAATCAACTACTATACCTGTCGGTATTTGTGAGGATGTGCCTGTTGTGGTTGCAAACGTTACTATTTTAATAGACTTTGTTATTCTTGATATTCCCGAGGACGATAATATGTCTATTATTCTTGGAAGACCCTTTTTGAATACTGCAGGGGCTGTTATTTATTGCACCAAAGGCAATGTCACTTTTCATGTTAATGGTAATGAGCATACGGTACACTTTCCAAGGAAACAACCTCAAGTCCACAGTATTAATTCTATTGGAAAAATTTCAACAATCACTATTGGAGGTTTTGAATTTCCTCTACCTACTGTCAAGAAGAAATATGATATTCTTATTGTTGGGGACATGCATATCCCTGTTGAGGTAACCTAGTGTTATTCGAAAAATCTCTAGTTCCATGTTAGTGGATTCCTTTTGATGAGCATGAGATGGATGAAGTTAGAAAACACAACTCTCTGTACCCTCTTTTTACTTTCTGTTATTTATATTAAATAAAGCAAAAATAGCATTTTCTGTCTGTTTCCTGAATTATCCATGCAATAAAAAATACCCCAAAAATAAAAGTTCTCCAAATGCCCTGAAATTTAAATATGATTTTTTCTGGAATATTTGAGAATATCTGGCACTGAGAACACAGCAGGGGGAGCAAGCACCTGGCCACGAGGGTCCAGGGAGCGCCCCCTGCCTCGTGGGCCCACGGTGGCTCCCCTCCACTTATTCCAGCCACCACACACTCCTTCCTCCCAAAAAATTCACCAACCACCTCAAGCATGAGTTCTAGCTCATTTTGCTGCCATTTTTGATCTCCTTGCTCAAAGCTCCATTCACAAAACTGCTTTGGGGGATTGTTCTTTGGTATGTGACTCCTCCAATGGTCCAGTTAGTTTTTGTTCTAGTGCTTTATTCATTGCAAATTTGTGTTGCCTAGGTGACCCTGTTCTTGAGCTTGCATGTCAAATTTATATGGTCAAAAGTAGTTTTAATGCATGATATTGCCTCTAGGCACTTGTAGGAGTAGTTGCTATCAATTTTGTTGAGTTTGGTTTACTTTTATTTTGAAGTTACTAAAAATTTCAGAAATTTTTTAGAGGAAGAAATTTGTTTAGGAAAATGTACCAAGGTGGTCCTTCAAGGAAGCATGGACCCAGGCTCGCAATACGCGATGCCGAGATGAACCACCGAGGGAAGCTCAGGTGCGGGCTTGTGAATGGCTGTCAGAGGACTTTATGGATCGAGTAGGAATCAAGGAAGAATTTAACGCGTATGTGCGTAATGCCGATCTTGAGAGCTTCGAGGAAGATAAGTGCCACCAATACCACTATCTCACTGATTCCTTTGTGAGAAGGTTTGAATTTTCATCATCACACAATTCTCAAACTGTCCTGTTTGATCTTTATGAAAATTATTATACTATGGACTTAGAGGATTTTAATACTGCTTGCAAACTTCCACAATGGGGTAGTCCTAGTGAACCTCGCAAATCTGAATTTAGAGATTTTCTTGCTAGTATAACTGTGGGGGAATCTAGAGATGTAACACAAGCTACCATAGGGAGCATTCATTTTCCTGCTATACATTATTTTGCTCTCTTCATAGGTAGGTGCATAAATGGTAAGGATGATGTTGGGGAACGTTGCAGAAAACAAAAAATTTCCTACGGTTTCACCAAGATCCATCTATGAGTTCATCTAGCAACGAGTGATCGGATTGCATCTACATACCTTTGTAGATCAGCGCGGAAGCGTTCAAAGAACGGGGATGAGGAAGTCGTACTCGACGTGATCCAAATCACCGGAGATCCTAGCGCCGAACGGACGGCACCTCCGCGTTCAACACACGTACGGTCAGCGTGACGTCTCCTCCTTCTTGATCCAGCAAGGGGGGGGGGGAGGAGACGTTGATGAAGATCCAGCAGCACGACGGCGTGGTGGTGGATGCAGGGGTCACCGCAGCAGGGCTTCGCCGTTCTACTGCGAGAGGGAGAGGTGTAGCAGGGGAGAGGGAGGCGCCAAGACTCAAGGGTGCGGCTGCCCCTCCCTCCCCCCTTTATATAGTCTCCCCTAGGGGGCGGCGGCCCTAGGAGATGGGATCTCCTAGGGGGGGCGGCGGCCAAGGGTGGAGTGGCCCCCAAGGCAAGTGGGGCGCCCCCCACCCTAGGGTTTCCAACCCTAGGCGCGGGGGGTGGGCCAAGGGGGGCGCACCAGTCCACTATGGGCTGGTTCCCCTCCCCACTTCAGCCCATGGGGCCCTCCGGGATGGGTGGCCCCACCGGTGGACCCCCGGAACCCTTCCGGTGGTCCCGGTACAATACCGGTGACCCCCGAAACTCTCCCGATGGCCGAAACCGCACTTCCTATATATAATTCTTCACCTTCGGACCATTTCGGAACTCCTCGTGACGTCCGGGATCTCATCCGGGACTCCGAACAACTTTCGGGTTACTGCATATTCATATCTCTACAACCCTAGCGTCACCGAACCTTAAGTGTGTAGACCCTACGGGTTCGGGAGACATGTAGACATGACCGAGATGGCTCTCCGGTTAATAACCAACAGCGGGATCTGGATACCCATGTTGGCTCCCACATGCTCCTCGATGATCTCATCGGATGAACCACGATGTCAAGGATTCAAGCAACCCCGTATACAATTCCCTTTGTCAATCGGTATGTTACTTACCCGAGATTCGATCGTCGGTATCCCAATACCTCGTTCAATCTCGTTACCGACAAGTCACTTTACTCGTACCGTAATGCATGATCCCGTGACTAGAAACTTGGTCACTTTGAGCTCATTATGATGATGCATTACCGACTGGGCCCAGAGATACCTCTCCGTCATACGGAGTGACAAATCCCAGTCTTGATCCGTGTCAACCCAACAGACACTTTCGGAGATACCCGTAGTATACCTTTATAGTCACCCAGTTACGTTGTGACGTTTGGTACACCCAAAGTATTCCTACGGTATCCGGGAGTTACATGATCTCATGGTCTAAGGAAAAGATACTTGACATTTGGAAAAACTCTACCAAACGAACTATATGATCTTGTGCTATGTTTAGGATCGGGTCTTGTCCATCACATGATTCTCCTAATGATGTGATCTCGTTATCAATGACATCCAATGTCCATAGTTAGGAAACCATGACTATCTGTTGATCAACGAGCTAGTTAACTAGAGGCTTACTAGGGACATGTTGGTGTCTAAGTATTCACACATGTATTACGATTTCCGGATAACACAATTATAGCATGAATAAAAGACAATTATCATGAACAAGGAAATATAATAATAATCCTTTTATTATTGCATCTAGGGCATATTTCCAATAGATGAAGCATGTCACATGTGTGTCCCTGACCTCAGTGCTCTCAGGAGTGCTGTATTAGGAGATAAACATTATAATTTGGAAGCCATTGTTGCACGTTGGTTGCATAATAATAGATTTAATGGATATTTCTTTGGTGGAATTTATGCAACCCGTCTAGCTAATTTTCCTGATATACCCATACGTGGGTATGATATTGAGTTTCCTCCTGTTTATTTAGATTATGAGGCTATGGTTCGTCATCAGTTTGTTGAGAGGAACGATCAGTTTCTCCAGTGCCGACTAATCTTTGACAGATGACGCACCTATCACGTCGCTCTCCCTGCTCCTACTTTCTTTGACTTTCAGGCAAAAGGGAGATATGTCATAACCAGGGAAGAGGCGAACGAGTATGAGAGGAGGACTAAGACAGCTCGCCTCCACGCTGCAGCCCAAGATGCAATAGCCGTTGTATCTCAGTACAACCCCAACTACAACTTTGGATATTCGCCAGGCCAGCCATGGCCATAGACCAACTTAGGCCAAAAGCCTAAGCTTGGGGGAGTACGTATGAGGGAGTCTTGGATTAGGGGGTCTCTAGACAGCCGGACTATTGGACTATGAAGATACAAGATTGAAGACTTTGTCCCGTGTTCGGATGGGACTTTCCTTAGCGTGGAAGGCAAGCTTGGCAATATGGATATGTAGATCTCCTCCTTTGTAACCGATTTTGTGTAACCCTAGCCCCCTCCGGTGTCTATATAAACCGGAGGGTTTAGTACGTAGGACAACATACAATCATACCATAGGCTAGCTTCTAGGGTTTAGCCTCTACGATCTCGTGGTACATCAACTCTTGTAATACTCATATCATCAAGATCAGTCAAGCAGGACATAGGGTATTACCTCCATCGAGAGGGCCCGAACCTGGGTAAACATTGTGTCCCCTGACTCCTGTTACCATCCACCTTACATGCACAGTTCGGGACCCCCTACCCGAGATCCACCGGTTTTGACACCGACATTGGTGTTTTCATTGAGAGTTCCACTATGTTGTCACCGTAAGGCTTGATGGCTCCTTCGATCATTAGTAACGATGCGGTCCAGGGTGAGGTTTTCCTCCCCGGACAGATCTTCGTATTTGGTGGCTTCACACTGCGGGCCAACTCGCTTGGCCATCTGGTGCAGATCGAGAGCTATGCCCCTGGCCGTCAGGTCATGTTCGGAAACTTAAACGACACCGCCGACATCCGCGGAGACTTGATCTTCGACGGATTCGAGCCCATGTCAGGTGCGCCGCATGATCACGATGAGCATGATTTAGCTCTGCCGTCGGACAGTGTTCGGGAGATCACACCTGCAACTACTTCGGCCTTTAATTCGGAGCAAATTGCGCCATCCGAGGACGGGTGGATAGACCCCGCCATGGAGGCTGCACTCTCAGTGGCGATAGAGCCGGATACTGACTTCACCCCTTACGAGAGCCATGTTGCCGAACCATTGGATTCGTCTCCGGCCACAGACTCCGAGCCGCCTACGTCCATGCCTACCGAATCCGATTGGGCGCCGATCATGGAGTTCACCTCTGCGGATATCTTTCAGCACTCACCTTTTGGCGATACGCTAAATTCATTAAGGTCTCTCTCCTTGTCAGGAGAACCCTGGCCGAATTATGTCCGGCTAGAATGGGATGCAGATGAGGAAGAAATTCGCTCCCCACCCACCACCCACTTAGTAGCCACTGTCGACGATTTAACCGACATGCTCGACTTTGACTCCGAAGACATCGACGGTATGGACGACGATGCAGGAGACGACCAGGAACCACCGCCCACAGGGCGCTGGACCGCCACCTCATCATATGATATATACATGGTGGACACCCCCAAAGAAGGCAACGGCGACGAGACAGCGGAGGATGACCCCTCCAATAAGCAACCCAAGCGCCGATGTCAGCGGCGCCGCTCTAAGTCCCGCCATAGCAAAAGCAGTGATACCGGCACAAGAGACAGTAACACTCCGGATAGTGCCCAAGACGACAACAATCCCCTCCAGCACGATTTAGAGCGGGAGGGTGAACAAGCTAGCCCTCCAGAGCGGGCAGCAGATGGAGAATCGGAGGAGGACAATTACATGCCTCTCTCCGAAGACGAGGTAAGCCTCGGCGACGAAGAATTTATCGTGCCTGAGGATCCCATCGAGCAAGAGCGCTTCAAGCGCCGGCTTACGGCCACAGCAAATAGCTTGAAGAAAAAGCAACAACATCTTCAAGCTGACCAAGATCTGCTAGTAGACAGATGGACCGAAGTCCTTGCGACCGAGGAATACGAACTCGAGCGCCCCTCCAAGAGTTACCCAAAGCGCAGGTTGCTACCTCACCTCAAGGAGGAAGCATTGAAACCTACATCACCAGTGTACGATGCGGTTGACCGGCCACCTCGTGGCCAAGCCAGAGAGGCGTTTCAGCCTGAAGTTCAGCCTGCACCCCGCCGCCACTCAAACAAAAATACCAAGGCCCAGGGCAACACACGGGACATGCGAGACGTATTGGACACCAGGGCAAAACATGCAAGGTCGATATACGGGTCATGGGGGTGCGCGCCAACGCGGGACGATGACCGTCACGCCGGATACACTAAAAGTAAATCCGGTCGGGCCGAATACAGCAGACAAGACTCATATGAACTGCGTCGTGATATAGCCCGGCACAGAGGCGCCGCACACCCCCTATGCTTCACTGATGAAGTTATGGATCACGAATTCCTGGAGGGTTTTAAACCCGTAAATATCGAATCGTATGATGGTACAACAGATCCCGCTGTATGGATTGAGGATTTCCTCCTCCACATCCACATGGCTCGCGGTGACGATCTGCATGCCATCAAGTACCTCCCACTAAAACTCAAAGGACCAGCTCGGCATTGGCTGAATAGCTTGCCAGCAGACTCTGTCGGCAGTTGGGAGGATTTGGAAGATGCATTCCTTGACAACTTCCAGGGCACTTATGTGCGACCACCGGATGTTGATGACTTGAGCCACATAACTCAGCACCCAGGGGAATCGGCTAGGCAATTCTGGACACAGTTCCTAACTAAGAAAAACCAAATTGTCGACTGTGCGGATGCAGAGGCCTTAGCGGCATTCAAGCATAACATCCATGACGAGTGGCTCGCCCGGCACCTCGGCCAGGAGAAGCCGAAGTCTATGGCAGCCCTCACGACACTCATGACCCACTTTTGCGCGGGCGAGGATAGCTGGCTGGCTCGCAACAACAACACATCAAGGAATCTGGGCACTTCGGATACAAAAGATGCCAACGGCAGACCATGGAGTAACAGACAAAAGCGCCGCAACAATGGTGATAACACCGATGATACGACAGTCAATTCTGGATTCAGAGGCTCTAGATCCGGTCAGCGGAAAAAGCCATTCCAAAGAAGTACTCCGGACCCGTCCAGTTTGGATCGCATACTTGATCGCTCGTGTCAAATCCACGGCACCCCCGATAAGCCAGCCAATCACACCAACAGAGAATGCTGGGTGTTCAAGCAGGCCGGCAAGTTGAACGCTGAAAACAAGGACAAGGGGCTGCATAGTGATGACTAGGAGGAGCCCCGACCGCCGAACACGGGAGGACAGAAGAGGTTCCCCCCACAAGTGAAGACGGTGAACATGATATACGCAACCCACATTCCCAAGAGGGAACGGAAGCGTGCACTAAGGGACGTCTATGCGATGGAGCCCGTCGCCCCAAAGTTCAACCCATGGTCCGCTTGTCCGATCACCTTCGATCGCAGGGACCACCCCACTAGTATCCGTCATGGCAGATCCGCCGCACTGGTCCTAGAACCCATCATCGACGGATTTCACCTCACTCGAGTCCTTATGGACGGCGGCAGCAGCCCAAACCTGCTCTATCAGGATATAGTGCGCAAAATGGGTACAAATCCCTCGAGCATCAAACCCACCAAAACCACCTTTAAGGGCGTCATCCCAGGTGTAGAGGGCCATTGCACGGGCTCAATCACACTGGAAGTGGTCTTCGGATCTCCGGACAACTTCCGAAGCGAGGAGTTAATCTTTGATATCGTCCCATTCCGCAGTGGCTATCACGCACTGCTCGGGCGAACCACATTTGAAAAATTCAATGCGGTACCACATTACGCATACCTCAAGCTCAAGATGCTAGGACCTAGGGGGGTCATAACAGTCAATGGAAATACAGAACGCTCGCTCCGCACGGAAGAGCACACTGCGGCCCTCGCAGCAGAAGCACAAAGCAGCCTTTTAAGGCAAACCACCAATTCGGCGATACCGCCCCCGGACACCGTCAAGCGAGTCTGGAGTAAACTGCAACAGGATCACCTGGCACGTTCAGAGCTCGCCTAGCAATTCGGCCCCCATCCCAGTCCGAGTCAAGCGACGAAATCCATGCCGCGTGTACATAATTACGCACTGAAAATATCGTGGGCATAGGCGGGGGCACGATCAGGGCACGTCCCGCAATGCGGCTTAACCGCCCTAGGGGCTGCATACTTTTATCATTTTTTTCACTTTTAGGACCTTACTCTCTGGAAGCCCTTTCCGGCAGTACGATTGCCGGACACATTACAGGAAGGAACAACCAAGGAGGCAAGAAGCTAAGACGTATGAGGGAACCCCCAGGTGGTCTCTAATAACAATCGATATACCCGCTTTTTACTATCCATACGCAGCTTGCCCTTGGATAGGACATGTCAAATAGTCCTATTTTTGCTTATTGCACTACTTGTATAAGTATGCTTCGACGTATTATTTAAATAACAATGCATAGCATTAGTCTATTATTGCATTATCCATCCCCTTTTTCTTATATGTTCATTTACAACAACTTGCACCCGTACATTCTGGTACGGTCAGTACGCCAGGGGCTTTTGTTTACCCCATAATACAGCGTGAGAAGTCCCAACACTTTCGACAGTGCGGCACCCCGAACTTATAGCATTATATGCATCAGCTCTGAATCATGTCTTGGGTCAATAGTTGGGTTTGCCCGGCTCCCATGTTTTGGAACCATACGTTTCGCTATATCGGCTAAGGTAGCGCTGGGAGAACTACTATGATTGTGTCCCGGTTCTTCCGGATGAGCACCTTAGTAGAGAAAGCCAAAAACTGACTGTCATGATAAGGCGAGAGCTGGTCGCTGTTCGAGAGGTCTCAAGTCCTTAAAGACTTTTTCCGCTTCGGGCGAGGAGTCGGCCTTGCCCGACTTAGGCATATATATCGCCCCAAATTCGGCCTTCCGAATACTTGGGGGTTCGCCAAAATTTAAAATTGTAGACTTCTATGGCTAAGTGAGAGTGATAAAGCCTTATAGTCTGATTGCCTGGTTCATCGTGCTGAACACCTCCCTCAAAGGACCCAAAATTGGGATAAAGAGTGCTCAGGTTTATCCCAAACACCCCAGTACTAGTTACATGGGGGCAGAAGCCGACGATTGGCCAACTCTCAGATTTTATAAACGGCCGCACAAAAGGTAATATTTTAAATTCAAAAGGCGTTGCTTAGCGCAAATGAACTCATTTCACATTACAGGATCACATGAGCATGTTCATTCAAAAATTACATCTCTGGCACATTCCTCTGCCACAAGGCGGGAACCCTTTAGGACACTGTCATAATACATTTCGGGGCAGCGATGCTCCTTGCCCTCCGGCGGCCCCTCCTTCACCAGCTTTACGGCGTCCAACTTCGCCCAGTGCACCTTCGCCCGGGCAAAAGCCCTGCGTGCACCCTCGATGCAGATGGACCGCTTTATGACTTCAAGCCATGGGCAGGCATCCACAAGCCGCCTCACCAGACCGAAGTACTGCTAGGCAGGGGATCGCCAGGCCACATCCGGACTATAAGACCCTTCATGGCCTGTTCGGCTACCTTGTGAAGCTCGACCAGTTGCTTCAGCTGGTCGCTCATGGGCATTGGGTGTTTGGTCCCAGTATACTGAGACCAGAACAACTTTTCCGTCGAGCTCCCCTCCTCAGCCCGGTAAAACTCCGCGGCATCCAGTACACTGCGGGGAAGATCTGCAAACACTCCTGGAGAGCTCCGAACTCGGGTAAGTAAAAGGATAGTTTCCTTCACATGCTTGCCTTGCATAATGAATGCCTTACCCGCTGCTATCTTCTTCACCACATCAATCTCCTGGTGGGCCTTGTGGGCTTCAACCTTGGCGCTCCGTGCGCTTTCGAGCGCCTTCACAAGCTCGGAATCTCGCGTCTTAGAGTCAAGCTCCAAGGACTCGTGTTTTTTGGCGAGAGCCTCGAGCTCTTGCTACACCTCGCCTACCCGGGCTTCTCGCTTTTCCCGCTCAATGCGCTCCTTGGCCGCTTTGTCTTCGGCCTCGTACAACGCCTTCTTTAGGGTCGCCACCTTGGTCGTGGCCCCTGGCAAATTCATGATGATCCTATTACTTTACAATCGAACTTCTTTTTAATATATAGACAAGGTATTGTTTACCTTTGCTCTCCTCGAGCTGCCTCTTGATAAGGCCGAGCTCGTCCTCGGACCGCTCCAGGTCCTGCTTCAGTGCAGAGACCTCCGCAATACGTGCGGTAGTGGCCAACAGTGAAGCCTGCACATGCACAAAGACATATTCTGATTAGACTCCTGAGTCATTATTTGATCCTCTATTCGGCCTTTCTTCGCGAACGCCAAACAGAGCATCAGGGTCTACTATCTATGCGGTAATATTTTCCTATATTTTGATTGCTTACCTCAAAGCCTGTTAGGAGGCTGGCACAAGCTTCGGTTAGTCCGTTTTTGGCGGACTGAACTTTCTCGATCACCGCACTCATGATAGTGTGGTGCTCCTCATCGATGGAAGCGCCGCGAAGCGCTTCCAGCAAGTTGTCCGATGCCTTTGGATGGACAGAGGCCACCGGCACGGGCGGCTTGCCCCCCTTAACGGGGGATCACTTGCCGGAGTCCAGAACCACCGAAGGTTCCGGCGCAGTATTCGGCTGGGGGCCGAACTTGGAGCCCGTGGGGGTCTTGCTCCCTTTGCGCCCAGGGTCCGGAAGGTCGCCTCGAGATGCCCCCAGGACTACCTCCCCTCGGCTCGGTGCCTTTTGAGACAACACCTCGACGTTGTTCGTAGGGCAAGGGGTGGAGGCGGTCGGAGGTGAATCGCTGTTCATATCCGACGAGTCCAAAGAACCGTCCGACGAAGATACGTCGAGACGGGCTCGGGACGGACCGCATAATCATGTTTGGCGTAAGGAGAAGTAGTGCGATAAAACATACCATGAATTACTATGGTGTCCGGATACTTACGACTTCGCCAGGGGCTTGTCCCTGGGTAACCACTCGTCGTTGCTGTGGGCGGCCGTCATGGAGCAGTCCAGAAGGAGGGTCCTTCCCTTCTTGGACCCTTCGGCCTCCCCGCTTGGGGCGTCTTTCCTTTTCTTATCTTCCTCGGTTGGGGGGGGGAGAACTTTTCTCTTCCTCCTCCTCGTTTTTGTGGGAGGAGTGCGCTTCGGAGTTATCAGACGATGAGTCCGATATAACCTTGCGCCGGAGACCCTTTCGGGTCCCCGTGGCCTTCTTCTCGGCCTTCTTCACCGGCACCTCGTAAGGCGCTGGAACCAGCATCTCCGTTAGGAGAGCATCTACAGGATCTTCAGGCAGGGGGCTGGGCAATCGAGCTGCTCCGCTGTCTTTACCCAGTCCTGTTAATGGCATGGAAGCTTAGATCCCGCACATGATTATACTGGGGCAAATAAATATCCTGTGAGATATAAAAACTTACCGGATTGGCATGGCGCTTTGCGCTGAGTCCGCGGTCCTCGGTAAGGGGAGGAGGTACCTCAGCACCCTTGAACAACACCTTCCAGACGTCCTTGTGCATCGTGTCGAAGAGCTCTCGCAGTGTCTGGTGCTTGGCCGGGTCGAACTCCCACAAATTGAATGCCCGTCGTTGAAACGGGAGGATCCGGCGGAAGAGCATGACCTGGACCATGTTACCGAGCTTGATTTTCTTGCTCATCATGTTCCTGATGTAGGTCTGGAGTCCGGTCAGCTCTGTCGGGGAACCCCGGGACAGGCCCTTCTCTCTCCAGGAAGTGAGCCGTGTGGGGATTCCGGATCGGAATTCGATGGCCGCCACCCAGTTGGTGTGGCATGGCTCGGTGATGTAGAACCATCCTGAATGCCACCCCTTTATGGTCTCCACATAGGAGCCTTCGAGACAGGTGACGTTAGGCATTTTGCCCACCATGGCGCCTCCGCACTCTGCTTGCTGGCCGACCACCAACTTCAGTTTAACATTGAAGGTCTTCAGCCACAGGCCGAAGTGGGGCCTGATGCGGAGGAAGGCCTCGCACACGACGATAAACGCTGAGATGTTGAGGATGAAATTGGGGGCTAGATCATGAAAATCCAGCCCGTAGTAGAACATGAGCCCGCAGACAAATGGGTGAAGGGGAAATCCTAGTCCGCGGACAAAGTGGGTAAGGAAAACCACCCTCTCATGGGGTTCGGGCATTGGGATGATCTGCCCCGCATCTGGCAGCCGGTGCGCGATATCCGCGGCCAGATATCTAGCTTCCCATAGCTTTGTCATGTTCTCCTCCATGACGGAGGAGACCATCCACTTGCCTCCCGCTCCGGACATGCTTGGAGTGGTTTGAGGAGAAGGACGCGAACTTGGGAGCTGGAGCTTGAGTGTGCGAGAATGGATAAGCAAGGAGGAAGAAGGCGTGGGTAAAAAGGGTGAATCTTTGTCCCTTTATAAGGGCGGAAGAGGCGATGCGCCTCCCCACTTGCCTGATAAAATCGCTTATTCCCCGAACGCCGCAATTGATGGCACGGTTGGGTTACCCACATCCGTATTGATGAGAATCCCATGATAAGGGGACACAATCTCTGCTTCGACAAGACGTGTCAAGAAAACCGCCTCGCGATATGTGCAGTGCTGGTTGAGAAAAACGGTTCGAATAAAGACCAGGCCATGGCATGATGTCATGTTGCAAAACGTGTCAGCAGATTAGATTTGTGGAAATATTATTCTCTCTACGATGGTATGTGGAACTTGTTTTGCAGGGCCGAACACTATCCTTGTGATCAAAATCTTCCATGGAGTATTCGGAGGAAGAACCCGCCTTGCAATGCCGAAGACAAATCTGCGCGGCGGACTCTTCGTCATTGAAGCCTGGTTCAGGGGCTACTGAGGGAGTCCTGGATTAGGGGGTCTCCGGACAGCCGAACTATATCCTTTAGCCGGACTGTTGGACTATGAAGATACAATATTGAAGACTTCGTCCCGTGTCCGGATGGGACTCTCCTTGGCGTGGAAGGCAAGCTTGCCAATACGGATATGTAGATCTCCTTTGTAACCAACTTTGTGTAACCCTAGCCCCCTCCGCTGCCTATATAAACCGGAGGGTTTAGTCCGTAGGACAACATACAATCGTACCAGAGACTAGCTTCTAGGGTTTAGCCTCTATGACCTCGTGGTAGATCAACTCTTGTAATACTCATATCATCAAGATCAATCAAGCAGGACGTAGGGTATTACCTCCATCAAGAGGGCCCGAACTTGGGTAAACATCGTGTCCCCTGACTCCTGTTACCATCTGCCTTAGACGCACAGTTCGGGACCCCCTACCCGAGATCCGCCGATTTTGACACCGGCATTGGTGCTTTCATTGAGAGTTCCACTGTGCTGTCACCATAAGGCTTGATGGCTCCTTCGATCATCGGTAACGATGCGATCCAGGGTGAGGTTTTCCTCTCCGGACTAACCTTTGACAGATGACGCACCTATCACATCGCTCTCCCTGCTCCTACTTTCTTTGACTTTCAGGCAAAAGGGAGATATGTCATAACCAGGGAAGAGGCGAACGAGTATGAGAGGAGGACTAAGACTGCTCGCCTCCACGCTGCAACCCAACATGCAATAGCCGTTGTATCTCAGTACGACCCCAACTACAACTTTGGATATTCGCCAGGCCAACCGTGGCCATAGACCAACTTAGGCCAAAAGCCTAAGCTTGGGGGAGTACGTATGAGGGAGTCTTGGATTAGGGGGTCTCCGGACAGCCGGACTATATCCTTTAGCCGGACTATTGGACTATGAAGATACAAGATTGAAGACTTTGTCCCGTGTCCAGATGGGACTCTCCTTGGCGTGGAAGGCAAGCTTGGCAATACGGATATGTAGATCTCCTCCTTTGTAACCGACTTTGTGTAACCCTAGCCCCCTCCGGTGTCTATATAAACCGGAGGGTTTAGTCAGTAGGACAACATACAATCATACCATAGGCTAGCTTCTAGTGTTTAGCCTCTACGATGGTAGATCAACTCTTGTAATACTCATATCATCAAGATCAATCAAGTAGGACGTAGGGTATTACCTCCATCGAGAGGGCCCGAACCTGGGTAAACATCGTGTCCCTTGCCTCCTGTTTCCATCCGCCCTAGACGCACAGTTCGGGACTCCCTACCCGAGATCCGCCGGTTTTGACACCGACAACGTATTTCTCACCGACATTACATTCATGTTCACACACTCATTGCTAGTTGTCGGTGCTCATACTTTTTCATTGTATCATCCATGCTAGTTTATTTTTTTCTTTTTATGCTTTCTTCTTGTGTGTTTAATAAACCTTAAGAAAAACAAAAAAATTAGTTGTAGCTTTTAGTTAGTTTACTTTCCATTCCTGTAGTAGTAATATTTAAAAGAAAACCCAAAAAGATTTCTCGTTCTTCTTTTGCTTGTTGGGAGCTTTCCCGTGTAAATAGTTTTGTTTCTTTTCTGTTTTTTGGGGGTCGAGAGGAGAACACCATGATTAAAATGTTAAGTGGCTCTTATATGCATTATTGTTGATCTAACAAAGAGCCCATATTACCTTGTCTTCTCTCTTGAATTGAATGCTTGCAGATTCCAGCTTAGTCCAATTCATGTGCACTATTATTATTATCCACACTATTCGGTCATGCAAGTGAAAGGCAATAATGATGATTATATGACGAACTTATTGAGATGAGAAAAGCTGGTATGAACTCGACCTCTCTTGTTTTTTGTAAATATGATTAGTTCATTGTTCCTGATTCAGCCTATTATGAATAAACATGTTTGCAATGACAATTAGAGATTATAGTTGCTTATGCCATGCTTAATTAGCTAGGAGCTTATAATGGTTTACCTTGCGTGCCAACATGCTATTAAAATGGTTGTGATGTGGTATGATAGGGTGGTATCCTATTTTGAACGATTCGAGTGGCTTGACTTGGCACATGTTCACGCATGTAGTTGAAACAAAATCAACATAGCCTCTACGATATTTATGTTCATGGTGCATTATATCCTACTCATGCTTGTATTCGGTTTTGATTAATTTTAATGCGTGTTCATGACTGTTGTCGCTCTCTAGCTGGTCGCTTCCCAGTCTTTTTCTAGCCTTCACTTGTACTAAGTGGGAATACTGCTTGTGCATCCAATTCCATAAACCCCAAAGTTATTCCATATGAGTCCACCATACCTACCTATATACGGTATCTACCTGCCGTTCCAAGTAAATTTGTATGTGCCAAACTCTAAACCTTCAAATAAACATTTTGTTTTGTATGCTCAAATAGCTCATGTATCAACTAGGGTTGTCTATATCTTCCATGCTAGGCAGGCTATTCTCAAGAGGAGTGGACTCCGCTCCTCACTCACGAGAAAATGGCTGGTCATCGGGATGCCCAGTCCCATGCTTTATGCAAATCAAATCAAAATAACTGCAAACAAAACTCCCCCGAGACTCTTGTTAGTTGGAGGCACTCATTGTTTCGAGCAAGCCATGGATTGATGCTTGTTGGTGGAGGGGGAGTATAAACTTTACCATTCTGTTTGGGAACCGCCTATAATGTGTGTAGCATGGAAGATATCGAGACCTCTCAGTTGTTATGTTGACAATGAAAGTATACCGCTCAAAATATTATTCATATCTATCTCAAAATCGAGCTCTGGCACCTCTACAAATCCCTGCTTCCCTCTGCGAAGGGCCTATCCATTTACTTTTATGTTGAGTCATCATCCTTTTATTAAAAAACACCAGTTGGAGAGCACCGCTGTCATTTGCATCCACTACTATTATATCATTCTTCCATTTACAACCGAGTGAAACCAAAGAACCTTGCGAGGTTGAACAAATTGAAAGAAAAGAATACAATGAAGATGAACGAAGTGGAAAACACTCCGTTAGGAAAGAGGAACAAGGAACATCACGAGAACCCTGTAGGTTGAAAGACATAAAAAAAGTTGCAATGGACAAGAAATACATGCAAGCACTCCGGTAGAAACGAGATGTACAAGGAACGATAAAGATCAATTACGAAAACACTCCGGTTGGAAAAGGAAGGTAAAGAATATGAACTTGGCAAAATTATAGCACTTGGATGAGACTCCGGTTAGAAGATGAATGATAGACACAACACTCCGGTTAAAACAAGATAGGGAAGGAATAAGAATGATATAATTTGGACAGCACTCCGACTGTAAATGGAAGAATTGAACAATAACTTGAGAAGATGAGAGTATGCTTCATGAAATCAACAACACACTGCCTCCGGAACTATTGAAAGAATGGCACAAGGGGTAAGAAAGATTTTAGAAGGCACTCCGGTTGAGAAGGGAGGCAAAAACTTGACAAAATGGGAAGAACTTGAAAATAGGGCACGACACTCCGGTTAAATGGATAAGCAAAAAGAAAGAACATGATCTTTGACCAAACAAGATGATGGGTGAAAATAGCAACAACATCACAAAGCCTCCGGAAGAAATAAAAGAATAGAATTAAAAGAACAGAGAAGAAAACAACATCTTCTACCTCAAATGAGCTTGAAAAAGCATCTTTAGGGGAAGGTTCGAACGGAGTTGTTGGAAAACCAACAACGAAAAGAGTAAGCTTACAGTGGGCTTATGGAGAACTTCTCAAAACTATGAGGTGAAATTCTGCCACTAATGGAAACAATAGATTGGATTGATATGAACAAGGAGAGGAGAAGCTTATCTCACCAAGAGGATAAATGAAGAACTTGGGTCATTTATAAGCACCATAAATAGCAACAATCCTTAGGGAAAGCTTTAGGTGTAATATAACCCAAGATAATTCAATGAAGAGATTGATGGGTTGCAAAGGATCTCATGAACAAAATGAAAATGATGGGTTTAAAATATTTCATTCCGGACAACTTGTGAATCATGAAACATGAAGGAAACTGTCAAAATGACATAACACCATCCAAAAGATAAAATAGAGAGAATTGCACTTCGGAATGCAAGATGAAGAATGCTTGAAATCCTCAAACGAAGACATGTGTTGAACACCATGTTTATTTCAGAGTACAGCTTGGCGGATCTTAACTTTGAGAGGGATCTTGAAGAGCAATTGAAGAATGAAAAGAATCCTTGACGAAAACACCATGTAGAGCGTCCATGAAAAACTCTGGCAAAATAAAAAGATGGTTGCAAAGAAATGCAGCTTGAAAAGAATAAGATGAATCCTTGAATTGATTAGATTGATCTTCGCGATGATATAATTGAGAGAGCTTGGAACTCCGGGAAAAGGAAAGATGAAACAATGGAAACCGAGAATTGATATCATGAACAAACTTCAGAAAGAAGAAAGATAAACAAATGAAATGAAGAATTTGATGAGCCTCCGGAATAAGGAAAGAATTGAATTTACTCGATGAAACAAGAATAAGCATTGCATTATGCTTATCCTTCACCAATTTAGATTGATGACAAGCAATGGATTTGGCATACTACTTATTCTCATAGAAAAGATTAAGAGAGATATAGTGCAAACTTGGGAAGGTCTTCAACGATCCACCAATAGAACTTGAGAAATATAAATGAATTGATGATAAGAAGACGAAAAGAATCTTGAACGAACCACCGTAAGAATAAAAAATAAACGAAGAAAAGATAAGGAAACACCAGGGAGAATTATAGAACGAATGATGATACTTGAGGGAATTTGATACACGAGAACGAAGAGATCACGAGCTGATTATAGAATATTTGAATAATGCACCGTTAAGATTTGGAGAACGAGAGATGAAAGCTGGAATGAATAATTCTGAGATGATGGGCTCCGGAGAATCAAACTGAAAAGACTCTTGAATTGCTCCGGAAGGGTGAAAAGAATTCTCACAATCAGAAACACTTATGAGAGTATGGCATCAAGCTTGAACTACGCATCTCTGAGAAAACGGATAAGATTTGGAGGAAAAAAAATCTTCTTCGGTCTTCAAATGTTGAGAATGGCGATGAGAAACACCACCTTGAATTGTTGAGGCACTCTGGGATGAAGAATAGAATGGTTGAACCAACGATGAAAAGAATTTGGAAGCGATCATGGGAAAGGACATTTGACTGATGATAACTCATTCTGACGTCAAACTTTGAAATGAATTTGAGAAGCTCCAGAAATAAGAAGAGTCAGGTAAGATCCTGGGAAAAGACCTATGGGTTAGGGCTCACTCAAAAGATACACCATTGAACGATTTAAAAGATAGATTGCGCCGGTAGAATTAAATGGCTTGAATGAGATAACATCCTCGAAAGAGCTTGAAAGGATTACAAATAGAAGCTTGAATCTTCTGCGATATCTTCAGCACTCCAGATAAACAAGAATAACAAGAGGTGGATGATTAAGAGGTGCACCAGCATAAGAAAGCATTTGAAACGAGGAAAAGGGATATGATCAACACCAAAAGCTTGATTTGAATCCACCGGAGAATGATGAACTTGAAGCTCTGTTAGTAGCTTCATGAGAAAACACCGGGTAAAACATTGACCGAAAAGAATGAAGAGACTTCACATCAATAAGATGGATACTTGATAGAGAGATCTGAGTCCTTGAAGAAAAAGGGTGGGAGGGCGGGAAAACAAAGGCAGCTTGGGACGAATGAAATGAACACCGTTGAGAAGAACTAATAATTGATCTTGCTGATGTTGAAATGATCGGATCCACTTGAAGAGAAAACACGCCGGTTGAAAAGGATTGACATGGAGAGGGGGCACGATGGGGAAAACAGGGGAACCGGATGAGAGAGGGCTAGGGTTTCGTGGGGAGGCCGCGGTGACGATTATATCCAAGAGGAGGAGTCGGGGATGGCCGGCACCTGGAGGATCCGTGACATGGACGAGGCGCACGCGGCCACCGAGCTCCTATGAGCACTAGGAAGGAGAAGGTGGCTTGGTGGGCTAGGATATGCAGTGTTCATAGTGGGCCTAAGTGCACAGTTCTACTTTTTTTTGGTTTTTTTCTCTCTTGTCTATTTTCAGCTACTGTTTACCTTTTATTTTTTAATAGTTTATAGTTTTACAAAAAGTAAAACACACTCCTAAAATAGAGTTGTAAATCCTACTACTGTCACAAAAGTTTTGGACAAAAATAAAGTACCTTGTATTCTTTGCTAATTAAAAAGGCATTTAAGTTATTGTTTTTGTCACAGTTTTATTTATTTTAAAGCATTTAAATATTTTATAAGGATGTGGTTTCCCCACCATAATTACCTATGCAATATTGGTTCACTCCGAACATTTTATTTTTAACATTTGAAAACTTTTATTGTTTGCTTGATTTTGAATTTGAATTTGAATCGGTTTCGAACTAACACGAGATTAGCGACAATAATCAAAGTGACGTGGCATCATTAGGAGAGAATTACTATAGCTTAAATATCCGGGTGTCACACATATTGCCTTGCATGATCATGTAGTTGACATCATATTTGTGGCAAAGCCACCGTTCATAATTTTTCATACATGTCACTCTTGATTCATTGCCCTTCCCGGTACACTGCCGGAGGCATTCATATAGAGTCATACTTTGTTCTAGTATCGAGTTGTAATCATTGAGTTGTAAATAAATAGAAGTGTGATGATCATCATTAATAGAGCATTGTCCCAAAAAAAAGTCCCAAAAAAGAAGGCCCAAAAAAGAAAAAAAAGAAAAATAAATAAAAAGGGGCAATGCTACTATCCTTTTTCCACACTTGTGCTTCAAAGTAGCACCATGATCTTTATGATAGAGAGTCTCTTGTTTTGTCACTTTCATATACTAGTGGGAATTTTTCATTATAGAACTTGGCTTGTATATTCCAACAATGGTCTTCCTCAAATGCCCTAGGTGTTCGTGAGCAAGCAGGTTGGATGCACACCCACTTAGTTTCTTTTGTTGAGCTTTCATACATTTATAGCTCTAGTGCATCCGTTGCATGGCAATCCCTACTCCTTGCATTGACATTAATTGATGGGCATCTCCCTAGCCCATTGATTAGCTGCATCGATGTGAGACTTTCTCCTTTTTTGTCTTCTCCACATAACCCCCATCATCATATTCTATTCCACCCATAGTGCTATATCCATGGCTCACGCTCATGTATTGCGTGAAAGTTGAAAAAAGTTTGAGATTACTATAGTGTGAAACAATTGCTTGGCTTGTCATCGGGGTTGCGCATGATGAGAGCATTCTTGTGTGACGAAAATGGAGCATGACCAAACTATATGATTTTGTAGGGATGAACATTCTTTTGCCATGTTATTTGGAGAAGACATAATTGCTTAGTTAGTATGCTTGAAGTATTATTATTTTTACTAGCACATATGCCCGTGCATTGCAACGGGGAAAATTGATGTTTTGCACAAGCATAATGTCCCACAACATTGGATTAATTATGAAGAACATGTTGCAACACAACATCGTCCTTCTACAAAATGAACATAAAAAATACGTTGCAATTTAGTCGTGTTCATATTTTCTTTGCGGGGCGTAATGTCCCACTGATTTCATTTAAATACAATCCTTTTTAATGGCATTTAAGTATGATCCTTTCATTAATTACCATGAAGTCCTCACCCGTTTTAGTCGGGAATCAAATCCTTCCTTTCCTAATTTAGTAGCCCCAACACATTAAGGCCTATAGATCCTTTTTTTAATTATCCTACTTTTTACCTCAAATCCTTCATGTAGAATTTATTAAGACTACAATTTTTCTAATAGTTATTCCACCGATTTACCCATAATCCTTTCTTTAATTAGCCACATTCGTTTAAATATTATATTTAAGCCCACAATCCTTCCTTTATTAGCTCATTCGCTTAATTAGCTCTCCCTAAACATGAGCCTTGGACCTCACCCTTCCCCATCTACAGGAACGAAGGGCGTTTTGTGCGAACCCCGGGCTCTCCACCTCGCCGTTGCTAAATCGGCGGCTCCCTCGCCCTCCGCCGGACGCTCCGGCGGCGGGAGGACGGGGGAGGCCCGATTTGCAGCGTGTACATAGTGTAGGAGTGCCTAGGGAGCCAGCTGGTGGCGGTGCGACTGGATCGGCTTTTTGCAGGTGTTGGTCTCCCCTTCGATGGTGAAGTTTTGGTGGAGCTCCGCGGTGGACCAGCACCTTTCTTCGTGCTCGCTGCTCGGTGGAGAGGCCGTGCACGGTTCCCCCATGCCGGAGATCAAGGGATGGCGATTCCGGTGGTTGAAGATCCATATAAGGAAGGCGATGTTGAGCGGTGCGACGACGACGACCATGGGTGTAGGTCCTCAGGGACTGTTGATTGAAGACTTCCCATTTCGCTCGGGGGCTACTTCGATCCAAGGCATCAGCGAGCAGCGGCAAACAGCGCGTCACTGGCTCGTCCACGGCGCCGGCGTAGTCGGGTTTCAGAGGGGCTTGGTTGTAATTTCCTTTTCTGTGTGGACCTTTCAGTAATTTGTCCATTTTAATATCAACTCCTTTTCTCGCAAAAAAATAAATAAATATGATGACTACCACTCGTATATTCAGAGTGAGTTGGGATTAGTAAATATGAAAGGTGCATAAGTCTTTGGTTGTTACATCTAAGAGATAGACATGAGGTCTTGTGTTCAATTCCCATAATGTTGATTTATTTTGACCCAATTATTTTTCGATGTCTCTCTATGAAAGCCCATAAAAGGCCCATCAACATACAAGTAACTGGCCTAGATCGCTTAACGTGTGTAAACCAAACATAAAGGACTAAACCAAACCAAGAATACCTATTCCCTTTAATAGTAGGTATAGATATAGATGTCAATATTAGACTTTTGTCTTGAATCTTTCGGATCTAAATATTCATGCCACAATAAAGATAATTACATTGATAATTATGCTAGGTAGCATTCCACATCAAAAATTCTATTTTATCATTTACCTACTCGAGGACGAGCAGGAATTAAGCTTGGGGATGCTTGATACGTCTCCAACGTATCTATAATTTTTTATTGTTCCATGATATTATATTATCTGTTTTGGATGTTAATGGGCTTTATTTTACACTTTTATATTATTTTTGGGACTAACCTACTAACCCAGGCCCAGTGCAAATTGCTATTTTTTTGCCTATTTCAGTGTTTCGTAGAAAAGGAATATCAAACGGAATCCAAACGGAATGAAACCTTCAGGAGGGTTATTTTTGGAACAAACGTGATCCAGAGGGCTTGGAGTAGACGTCAAGCAAACAACAAGGTGGCCACGAGGCAGGGGGTGCGCCTACCCCCTGGGCGCGCCGTGCCCCCTCGGTGGCCCCTCGTGGCTCCACCGACCTACTTCTTCCTCCTATATATGTTCATATACCTTCTATACCCAAGAGATCCCATCTTGGGGCCTTTTCCGGAGCTCCGCCGGAGGGGGCATCAATCACGGAGGGCCTCTACATCAACTCCATGGCCCCTGTGATGATGTGTGAGTAGTTTACTTCAAACCTTCGGGTCCAGAGCTCTTAGCTAGATGGCTTCTTCTCTCTCTTTGAATCTCAATACAAAGTTCTCCTCGATCTTCTTGGAGATCTATTTCATGTAACTCTTTTTGCGGTGTGTTTGTCCAGATCCGATGAATTGTGGGTTTATGATCAAGTCTATCTATGAACAATATTTGATTCTTCTCTGAAATCTTTTATGTATGATTGGTTATCTTTGCAAGTCTCTTCGAATTATCAGTTTGGTTTGGCCTACTAGATTGATCTTTCTTGCAATGGGAGAAGTGCTTAGCTTTGGGTTCAATCTTGCGGTGCTCGATCCCAGTGACAGAAAGGGAAACGACACGTATTGTATTGTTGCCATTGAGGATAAAAAGATGGAGTTTATGTCATATTACTTGAGTTTATCCCTCTACATCATGTCATCTTACCTAATGTGTTACTTTGGTCTTATGAACTTAATACTCTAGATGCATGCTGGATAGAGCTCGATGTGTGGAGTAATAGTAGTAGATGCTGGCAGGAGTCGGTCTACTTATCACGGACATGATGCCTATATACATGATCATGCCTAGAAATTCTCATAATTATTCGCTTTTCTATCAATTGCTCAATAGTAATTTGTTCACCCACCTATCTTGAGAGAAGCCACTAGTGAAACCTATGCCCCCCGGGTCTATTCTCCATTATATTAATCTCCCGTCAACAAGTTATTTCTGGCACCATTTATTTTGCAATCTTTACTTTCAGTCTATATCATAAAAATACCAAAAATATTTATCTTATCATTATTATCTCTATCAGATCTCACTCTCGTAAGTGACCATGAAGGGATTGACAACCCCTTTATTGCGTTGGTTGCGAGGTTGTTATTTGTTTGTGTCGGTACGAGGGACTTGTGTGTAGTCTCCTACTGGATTGATACCTTGGTTCTCAAAAACTAAGTGAAATACTTACGCTACTTTGCTGCATCACCCTTTCCTCTTCAAGGGAAAACCAATGCAGTGCTCAAGAGGTAGCAATATGTCATCCATTTTTTACTTCGTTTGGTTTTTGCACGTATGACACATGTATACATGAGTAACTTTCATAGTTCATAAAATATAAATCCAAAATATTATCATAAGAGTAGAAGGCATGCAAATATTGCATCTCAGTTTGCACATATAAGTGAAGCTCTTATTCATATCAAAAGATTGACAATGTCCGTCATTAAGCCATCCCGACATTGGTGAATAAACCTTACTTGCATCAAATTTACATGCTACAACATGCTTAAATAATCATCACCAAGATTATAGGTCTTATCAAAATGATTAAACATTGGTTCTTTTGCATCAATAGTTAATTCAATGGGCGCACTCAAAGTTGTTGTTATTTCAGTTGTTTGATCACATGATGCATTCATGACAGTAACACGATTCTCTAAAATAGGTGGTGTGCTCAAATCGATGTCTAACTCAACACATGATGTATTCAAGTTAACTAGGCATGCATCATTCTCATGTGAAAGTGGAAAATCTATACCTTTGTCCTTACCTCTTATGATCAACTCAAATGATGTGGGCACTCTTGGTGGTGATGTGTCACGCTGTGGAGATGGTGTAGTCCTCACAACCACGGATGTGGTTGTCATAGTTCGCCTAGTAGCTGAAGAAACATGTGTATCGACACTTGAAATGTGCACCTTGTGCTTGTTCTCCTCATGGGCAACACATCAGTTTATTTTCTGTTCAATTTTGCAAGCAAGACTAAACAAACGGTCCATAGGATAACACTCTTCATGAATTAGTATCCACTACAAGAAATATGTCAACTTGTGACCTTCTCTCAGTGATCCCAGCTGAATTGGTTGTAAATCCACTGCCATTTCGCTTGGAGGGGCTCAAACCCTGAAATTGCCTTACACCAAATGGTCATAAAGCAGAGAAGAGTGGTCGACGACCTTATTTCTACCTGATTACGACCAATATAAATGGTCCTGAGGTTGTGAACCTGGATGCATTGGTACTTAAGGTGTCGCTCAAGGTAGGCTTGGGCCTCGGTGGAACGAGGCCACCTACTTTAAAAAAAATCCGTGTGCCACTAAAGAAATTGAAAATTGATTTTTTTGTCCAAAGAAAATAAAAACTCCCTTAGGAAACATTGTTTGTCATTGCAAGATGCACCCTTGTGCACTATATGAGATCATTTGAGCAAACTATGCCATGAATGTGGCCATAATATTGATCATTTGGCTTGAAAGTCATAGATCTCCACATGTGATAGCTCATTTCTGAGAACACTTTTTTAAAATAATTGCCATATTACAAGTTTCTTATTTTTCCTCGGAACTTGGCCACATATAATGACACAATGCGAAGGTTTTCCATCTTTTGATTTTTTGAATTTTTCATGCCCATTTCAAAATGCGGTCAAAACGGTGGGCATGACCGTTCCTAGCTAGTGGTTGAATCTTGGAAAACTTTTGGTGTTTATCTGATTTTTGTGAAAAATAAATAGCAAAGTATGAGGCAGCTATAGTTCAAATTTGACCCGCTTCCTACTAAATCAGCGGCAATTTGTCTTTTTCACGAGAGGTGGATAAAAGCTTTTGACACCCAACCATTTGGTCAATTGTGCACTAAATATGGCCTAGTATTTTATAAAATTGATTTGGTCTAATTTTGCAACAATTATTTGGTAGGTTCTTCAGAAAAAAACTCATTTTGGGCGCTCGAAACATGGAAAATGATTTGTTCGTCCAAAGGAATGAAAATTTCCTTAGGCAACATTGTTTGCCATTCCAATATGCACCCTTGGGCACAATATGAGATCATTTGAACAAACTATGCCATTAATGTGGCCATAAGATTGACCATTTGGCTTGAAAGCCATTGATCTCCATACATGATAGCTCGTTTCCGAGAACATTTTTTTAAAATAATTGTTGTATTACAAGTTTATTATTTTTTCTGGGAACTTTGCCAAATATAATGACACAATGCGAAAGTTTCCATTTTTTGATTTTTTAAAAATTTTCATGCCTGTTTCAAAATGCAGTCAAAACGACGGGCATGACTGTTCCTAGCGAGTGGTTGAATCTTGGAAATTTTTTGGTGTTTCTCTGATTAAATAGATACTTTTATACCTAAAATGATTTTAGGGAAAAATAAATCGCAAACTATGAGGCAGCTGCAGTTCAAATTTGACCCTCTTCCTACTGAATGGGCGCAAATTTGTTTTTTTCACGAGAGGTGGATAAATGCTTTTAACACCCAACCATTTGGTCAATTGTCCATTAAATATGGCCTTGTATTTTAGAAAATTGATTTGGTCCAATTTTGCAACAATCATTTGGTAGGTTCTTCACAAAAAACTTATTTTGGGTGTTGGAAAAATGGAAAATGATTTTTTCATCCAAAGAAAATGAAAACTTCCTTAGGCAACATTGTTTTCCATTCCAATATGCACCCGTGTGCACAATATGAGATCATTTGAACAAACTATGCCATGAATTTGGCCATAAAATTGATCATTTGGCTTGAAAGCCATTGATCTCCACACATGATAGCTCGTTTCTAAGAACACTTTTTTAAAATAATTGTCATATTACAAGCTTATTGTTTTTCCTTGAAACTTCACCTCATATAATGACACAATGCGAAGATTTTTCAATTTTTTTATTTTTTTTGAATTTTTCATGCCCGTTTCAAAATGCGGTCAAAACGGCGGGCATGACCGTTCCTAGCTAGTTGTTGAATCTTGGAAAACTATTAGTGTTTCTTTGATTAAATAGATACTTTTGTATCTACAAATGGTTTTTGGGAAAAATAAATAGCAAACTATGAGGCAGCTGCAGTTCAAATTTGACCCGCTTCCTTCTAAATCGGCGGAAATTTGTCATTTTCACGAGAGGTGGATAAAAGCTTTTGACACCCAAACATTTGGTCAATTGTGCATTAAATATGGCATAGTATTTTAGAAAATTGGTTTGGTCCAATTTTGCAACAATTATTTGGTAGGTTCTTCATAGAAAAAACTCTTTTTGGGTGCTCGAAAAATGGAAAATTATTTTTTCATCCAAAGAAAATGAAAACTTCCTTAGGCAACATTATTTGCCATTCCAATATGAACCCTTGTGCACAATATGAGATCATTTGAACAAACTATGCCATGAACGTGGCCATAAGATTTACCATTTGGCTTGAAAGCCATTGATCTCCACACATGATAACTCGTTTTCGAGAACATTTTTTTAATAATTGCCGTATTAAAAGTTTATTATTTTTCCTCGTAACTTGGCTAGATATAATGACACAATGCAAATGTTTCTCAATTTTTTGATTTTTTTGAATTTTTCATGCCCGTTTCACAATGCGGTCAAAACGGCGGGCATGACCGTTCCTAGCTGGGTTGAATCTTGAAAACCTTTTGGTGTTTCTCCGATTAAATAGATATTTATGTACCTAGAAATGATTTTTGGAAAAAAATAAAAATCAAACTATACGGTAGCTGCAATTCAAATTTGACCCGCTTCCTACTAAATCGACAGAAATTTGTCTTTTTCATGAAAAGTGGATCAAAGCTTTCGCACCCAACCATTTGGTCAATTGTGCATTAAATATGGCCTAGTATTTTATAAAAATGGTGTGGTACAATTTTGTAACAAATATATGGTAGGTCCTTCACAAAAAACTCATTTTAGGCACTCGAAAAATGAAAAATGAATTTTTCGTCCAAAGAAAATGATTTTTTCATGCAAAGAAAATGGAAACTCCCTTCGGAAGCATTGTTTGACATTCCAATATGCACACTTTTGCATAGTGTGAGATCATTTTAACAAACTATGCCATAAATTTTGTCAAATTTGTCTGTATGAACGTTCTTATCTAGGTGTGGAATCTTGTGAAACTTTTGGTGTTTCTGTGATGAAATAGATATTTTGAGTTGGTAGGTTCAATTTTGCAACAAAGAGTTGGTAGGTTCTTTACAACGAAATCGAAAAGAAAAATGCTTTTTCTCGTGCAAAAAATACTTATATTTCAATCAATTAAGACCAATTGTGATGGTCATAAGCTTCTCACGCAGATCATGCATCGTACACCGTCGGATATTTCCAGATCCAATGGCAGCCCTCACCACCTCACAGCCTCACCCTCTCACCTTAACCCTCTATCCAACCCTAACCCTCTCCCTCCCTTAGATCTCAATCCACCGCCTGCCCTGTCCCTACCCCCATGTAGCCCAACCCAATCCGCCACCATCCTCTACCTAGATCCCTCCCCGCTCCGGCGAGCCCACCATGAAGCGTCTGCAGGCGGGGAGCCCAGTCTACAGGCGGCAGCATAGCGGGAGCAGCACAGGCTTCACCTCTCCGGGCGGTGTCTCCCCCTTCCACCATCGCTCCTCCTCCACCTCCTTCACGGCTTCCCTCCTGGGCACCGCCGCCGGCATCGGGGGCATCTCCAATGCCTGCACAGCTCGCCAGAACCATAGACGCCATCGCCGCCGCCCCTCGCACCATGGTCGGCCCCTGCATTGCCTCTCCACACCTCCCCGCGCTCAAGTAGCTCCTGCCCTCCACTACCTGGATCCGCGTGGCCCCATCCGCATCCCCACCCACCTCTTGCCGCCATCCACTTGCCGCCGCCATCCACCACCTCGTACCATGCTGCCGGCCACCATCCACTCTCGCGTGTGCATGACCTCCTCTCTCTTCGCGATTGCTCCACGTATGCCGCCTAATTCCGTCGAGCCCCAGCGTCTCCCGCCACCGTAGAGCACCGCGCCAAGCTTGCCTCGTTCCGCCACGTTCTCTTCTCCTTCTAGATCCGCCATGTCCGGTGAGTTCATCCCCATCCCCCTCCTTCCTCCTATCTCTCCCTTCCCTCTCTAATCTCCTGTCTTAAATTATCTTCTTTTGTAGCAGTAGAGGAGCGGTGTGATGCCCAGATAATTAAGCTACAGTAATCCCCTGCTGATGTCAGGTCATCACATTACTATTGTAATCCTCATTTTATCCAAGGCCTAATTCAAATTCAAGTTCAAATTAAAGTCCAAATTCAAATTTCTCCAACATGCAAAATAAAATGTTCAAAGTGTGGCAAATATTCCTTAACTAATTATGACGGTGGACCAACATTTTTGCAAAGTGCTTAAATGACCTAATCTAACTATAACAGTGACTAAAAACTTTTATTAAATGTTTTTTATTATAATAATACAAAACTATTTTATTGAAACCTCAATCTATTTGTGGCAGTGGCATAAATTGCTATTGTTGATTTAGAGGCTAGTTATATATTTATAAAGTTAAAAATAAAATGGGAAAATGCCATAACCCCCTGGCCCCTGGGCCTAGCCCACCTGAGTGGCCCACTTCCCCCTTCCACCGGTCGTCTTCCCTGTTCCCCCGGCCCCATCGCTACAAGGGCGAGCACCCACCAGACCGCCTCGCCGGCGACGCCCCCCCTGCGAGGATAAGGACGCCAGGAGCCCCCACTCCCTCCAAAATATCTCACTACTCCCTCCCGATCCAGATCCACCTCTCCCCTCTCTTCTCGCTTGATCCCCAGCTCGGCCACACGACTCGTCGCCACCAATCGCCATCGACATGGCCACCGTCCACGCCGCACCTCGCTAGCGCGTCCCCAAGCACCATCGTTGTCGACTACGTCATCTCAGCAAGCCATTGTGGGCAGGATCCACTGCATCACCGCCCCCCGTCTTCTTCTTCCTTGGCCCCAACGACCGTCGTCGTCGATTCCGGCAACGTCGAGCCATCCCCAAGCATGCTGAACTACTCTTCCTCTCCGCTGTGAGCTCCTGCACGAAACCCCTCTCTGCCCCGCTCGCTTTCGTGCCCGTAGCCACCGGTGACTAGGAGCTGAAGCTCATTGCCGCGGGAGATGGCGCTGCCGCAGCCGGCGCACTCGTAGCTCACTTCTGAGCTCGCGCTCATGCTTAGCGCACGCGTAGGAACCCAACGCCGCCGTTCGTTTGCTTTGTCGTGCCCTACATCACTGTTCACCACCTCCCCCGTAGTCGCTCACCGCCATCGCGCGCCCGCGCCCTCGCACTGCTTCCCTGGTCGCCTTGCCCCCCCTCACGTGCTCACTCGCCGGCTCCGCCCTGCTGCTTCTGTCGGCCCCGTCTGTTGTGCCGCTACAACTACTTCTGGCCACTACTATTGTTGCTTTGCTGCCACCCGTGCCGCGCCCGGCCATGGTCGTTTCGCGGCTGTGCCTACCTCCCACCGCGCCCGACCACTAATACGTCTCCAACGTATCTATAATTTTTTTATTGTTCCATGCTATTATATTATCAACCTTGATGTCTTATATGCATTTATATGCTATTTTATATGATTTTTGGGACAAACCTATTAACCTAGAGCCCAGTGCCAGTTTCTGTTTTTTTCCTTGTTTTAGAGTATCACAGAAAAGGAAAATCAAACGGAGTCCAATTGACCTGAAACTTCATGGAACTGATTTTTGGACCAGAAGAAGCCCACGGAGTACCGGAGTTGGACCAGGAGAGTCCCAGGCTGCCCACGAGGGTGGGGGGTGCGCCCACCACCTAGGTGCGCCCCCTGCCTTGTGGACAACCCGGAGGTCCACCGACATACTTCTTCCTCCCATATATACCCATATACCCTAAAAACTTCGGGGACCATAATAGATCGAGAGTTTCGCCGCCAGAAACCTCCGTAGCCACCGAAAACCAATCTAGACCCGTTTCGGCACCCTGCCGGAGGGGGAATCCCTCTCCGGTGGCCATCTTCATCATCTCGGTGCTCTCCATGACGAGGAGGGAATAGTTCTCCCTCGGGGCTGAGGGTATGTGCCAGTAACTATGTGTTTGATCTCTCTCTCTCTCTCTCTCTCGTGTTCTTGAGGTGGTACGATCTTGATGTATCGCGAGCTTTGCTATTATAGTTGGATCTTATGATGTTTCTTCCCCTCTACTCTCTTGTAATGGATTGAGTTTTCCCTTTGAAGTTATCTTATCATATTGAGTCTTTAAGGATTTGAGAACACTTGATGATAGGGGCAAAGGTGTCCCGTCTTTCGATGAGATGGTGGCTATCGTTTTGGAGGAAGTCGACTTTGACAATCCGGCTACGAACGTGCGAGGACGTCGCGCCTTAGCAATTGCTAAACCAACTCCGAGAGGTTATTGACCATGCCGGAGCACGATCAACCTGACCACGAAGGTCTGTTTCCTGCAGGCAAACGAAGAACAAGCAAGAAACTGAGATTGCAATCTGGATATTGCGAATATAAGATGAAAGCTTTATTGATCAAGGTAGGGTTCTGTGACGTCTTGGTCTGGTCGTTGGACACAAACGAAGTACGCGAAGTTGCAGCTATGGCGAACTTTTAATCTAAACAAAACCCAAAGTCTAAACGACGCCCTAAGGGCTGTATATATGGAGGAAGAGGGGGAATTTCGTGGCCCTTGGAGGAGGGGTCTGAAACCAACCCTAACTCTTGTTTCCCCACACATACGGACTCTAAAAACAGCCTATACTTAAGTATTTCGAAAATACATGGCCTTGGCCCAATAATAAGGTGACGCAACACCTAAAATAGCCTCTGGACGAAAGTTATGAAGTGGCATCTTGTATATTTCGTCCAAGGCTTCATGCACTCCTTATGGTGGCTTCAAAGTCCTGAAATCATCACTTGTAACTCCGTTCTTGATTCCCTTGCGCATGCCATCATCTCCATGCTTGATCTTACTCCAAGGTTCATCTTTCTTGTCCAAGCTAGGCCCTTCATTTTTAAGCAAAACAAATGTATCCAATTTAGGCAGCATCATATTCTCATGAACATTAGAATCATTACCAAGAAACGAAAGTACCTGATAATTCAATTGGTGTGCGCGAGCTCTAGTAATTGGTCCAGTATGTATAGCAGCAGGGGCAGTGGGTGTAACAATGGTATTGATGTCCTCATCATCCTCCCCTTCTTTAAATGAAGTCGTCCTCGACGAAAGTTCATCATCCTCACCCAAATAACGCTTCAAATCTGCAATGTTAAAAGTGGGACTAACCCCAAAATCTGCAGGCAGCTCAAGTTTATATGCATTATCATTTACTAGCAAAAGACCCGTGCGTTGCTACGGCTCTAGAATAAACCTATACATGGTCAAAATACAGGACAGCAACATGTCTTCTTTTAATTTTGTTTCAAACCATTAGGACTATGTTAAATTTTACTTAAATTTAGATCCCTTATTCCACCATAAAGAATTCCGTTTGAAAAGGAGATGACGTCTGTCATTTACTTTCCCAAAAAAAATAGAGTCGATAAACCCGTGCATTGCAACGGGAGAGAGATTTTGTGTGTTTATATAAACATTCATCAATGTAACACGCCAGAATCCATCAGGTGCCACGCAAAGACGACATAGAGATGAATGCCAAGGTCAAAATGTATATCAACAAAAACTTCACAATTAATGAGTTTGCCTTTCTTTTAATTTTTTGGATTATCATGTAACTGACAACCTTAGGAGGGTCTTCCTTTTTTGATTGTTTGTGTTTTGGCATCGATGTTTTTTATTATGCACTTGTATGAACCAGGATCAATAACACTTAGAGAGAATTTATTTTGACGTGCAAGTATATATGTTTTCACCGTGCGTGTTCTAATCCGTGTATATATGCTAGTATAACATTGTCTAATCCTTATTCATCTACGTGTGATGTTTGTTATTTTTTTAGTTTTGTCATTATGAGTTTGTGAGGGAGATAAATAAAGTAAAATCAAACTTTTTTTTGTAGGCGAGTCAAACTGAACTTTAAAAAACAAAAATAGTTCAGAGAACAGACATGCAACTTCAGCTGGTCTAGAAGAAACCGGACTGAACATGTATGGACTTCGTCTTCGCAGCCTTATCTCCTCCTTTGTCGGCGCTGTGGACACTGACGGATCCCTCGCTCCACCGGCCTTGGCGGGCTCATTTGCCAAATCCAGCATGCTCGAGTCCGTCGTCGCCTAGCCGTCGGACACGACTGTGCCACCGGGATCCCACCCCGGCCATGGCACACCTCCCACTCCCTCCCGCTCCACCGGCCATGGCGGACTCATCCCCCAAGTTTGGGGGTCGCTCCAGCTCCATATGCTGCAGGTGTCTTTTTTCTGCTTTGGCTTGTTTGATTGCAATTCGAGAACGTATTTAAGTTGCTAGGATATGATCTAGAAGAGCAGGGTGGGACTATTAATCACAAAAGTAGTATCTAAGTTTAGCACATGGAGCAACTTTTTTAGTAGCGTCCCGTAACAGAAATATAGATTCTGGCCCACCTAAGCTCTAGTCCGCACGTGTTCGAATCCACGCATCTAGTAGCAAAGGCCCATCTGGCTGTCAATCGAGGCGAGGCTTGCTAGCGATCGGCCCATCTGGTTGTCAATCGTACGTGGCGAGATTTGCTAGCGATCGATCGTTGCCTCCCGAAGGCCTGCAAGGATATAGACATCAATTAGTACCACCTCGGGTAGAGAAAATATAAATCGTAAAAGCGTATTACGAATAGGCGGAATCGTATTGTGACGGTGAATCCGGAGACCCAATCCGTGCTTTATTATTAGGGAGAGATTTTCTCTAAGACCTTAAAAGGACCATCAGCACGTGGCATTAACTTTGATTTGCGCAAATTAGAAAATCTATCCTTATGCAAATGTAACCAAACAAGACCTCCAAGTGCAAACACAACATGTTTTCTACCCTTATCTCCAGCAAGTTTATATTTAGCATTCATACGCTCAACGTTTTCCTTAGTTAGCTCATGCATTTTTAAAATCAATTCAGCATGTTCTTTAGCATCAAAATTAACCTTCTGCGAAGATGGAATAGGCAACAAATCAATAGGTGCACGAGGTAGAAAACCATACACAATTTCAAAAGGGCACATCTTAGTAGTAGAATGCAATGAACGATTATAAGCAAATTCAATATGAGGCAAGCATTCTTCCCACATTTTCTTGTTATTCTTCAAAACAGCCCTAAGCATAGTAGACAATGTTCTATTGACTACTTCAGTTTGTCCATCAGTTTGGGGGTGACAAGTAGTACTAAAAAGCAGTTTAGTCCCCAACTTAGCCCATAAACATCTCCAAAAGTGGCTAAGAAATTTACTATCACGATCTGAAACAATAGTATTTGCACACCATGCAAGCGAATAATTTCACGAAAGAACAAACCAGCAACATTAACAACATCATCACTTTTATGACATGGTATAAAGTGTGCCATTTTTGAGAACCTATCCACGACAACAAATATGCTATCCCTCCCCTTCTTTTTTCGAGGTAAACGTAAAACAAAGTCCATAGATATATCCTCCCAAGGAACACTAGGTACAGGCAAAGGCATATATAAACCATGAGGATTGAGTCGTGACTTAGCTTTTTGACATGTAGTTCAGCGAGCAACAAAACACTCAACATCCCGTCTCATCTTTGGCCAAAAGAAATGTGTAGCAAGTATATCCTCCGTCTTCTTGACGCCAAAGTGTCCCATTAATCCTCCTCCATGCGCCTCCTGCAACAACCAAAGACGAACGGAGCTAGCTGGAATGCATAGCTTGTTAGCACGAAACACAAATCCATCGTTAAGAACGAACTTGTTCCAAGTTCTCCCTTCCTTACAATTCTGCAATACATCTTTAAATTTAGCATCATGCAAATATTGATCTTTGATGGTCTCCAAACCAAATATTTTAAAGTCAAGTTTCGAAAGCATAGTATAACGACAGGACAAAGCATCAGCAATAACATTTTCTTTACCCTTCTTGTGTTTAATGAGATAAGGGAAAGTCTCAATGAATTCAACCCATTTAGCATGTCTACGGTTCAGTTTTGCTTGACTTTTAATGTGTTTCAAAGATTCATGATCAGAATGTATAACAAATTCCTTAGGCCATAAATAATGTTGCCATGTTTCTAAGGTCCGAACAAGAGCATATAATTCTTTGTCATAAGTAGAATAGTTCAGACTAGGCCCACTCAATTTTCCAGAAAAGTATGCAACATGTTTGTCATCTTGTAATAACACACCTCCTAATCCAATTCCACTAGCATCACATTCAAGCTCAAAAGTCTTATTAAAATCAGGAAGTTGGAGTAAAGGAGCATGTGTCAACTTATCTTTCAATACCGTGAAGGCTTCTTCCTGTGTGGCACCCCAAACAAAAGGCACATCCTTCTTTGTAAGCTTGTTGAGAGATGTAGCAATGGTGCTGAAATCTCTCACAATACGCCTATAGAAACCAGCGAGGCCAAGGAAACTCCTCACTTGTGTGACCGTTTTGGGCTGCGGCCAACTCTCAATAGCTTCAATCTTGGCTTTATCAACTTCAATTACCTGTGGATTGACAACATAGCCAAGAAAAGATACTCGGTCGGTGCAAAAGGTGCGCTTTCCAAAGTTACCAAACAAACGTGCATCATGTAGAGCAATAAAAACAACACTTAAATGTTCCAAATGTTCCACCAAAAATTTGCTATAAATCAATATGTCATCAAAGTAAACTACCACAAATCGTCCAATGAAAGCATGTAAAACTTCGTTCATTAACCTCATGAAAGTACTAGGTGCATTAGTTAACCCAAAAGGCATGACTAACCACTCATATAATCCAAACTTAGTTTTAAATGCTGTTTTCCATTCATCTCCCCATTTCATACGAATTTTATGGTATCCACTACGCAAATCAACTTTGGAGAATATTGTAGAGCCACTCAATTCATCAAGCATATCATCTAGCCTAGGAATAGGATGATGATAACGAATAGTAATATTATTAATGCCTCTACAATCAACGCACATACGCGACGTACCATCCTTTTTCGGCACTAAAATGATAGGAACAGCACAAGGACTAAGGGATTCACGTATATAACCTTTGTCGAGCAGTTCTTGTACTTGATGCATAATCTCCTTTGTCTCCTCTGGATTGGTACGATATGGTGCACGGTTGGGTAATGATGCACCGGAAATTAAGTCAATTTGATGCTCAATCCCTTGAATAGGTGGTAATCCCGGTGGCATGTCTTCTGGAAAGACGTCAGCAAACTCCTGCAAAATGTTAGTGACAGGCAAAGAGGAAGGCACGTCCTCGAATGAAAATAATGCCTCTTTGCACACAAAAGCATAGCAAACAGATTTGCTGAAATCTAGATCATCAATATCAGATTTTGTGGCAAGTAAACATGCACATTTCAATTTAATTTCAGAAGCAACACTAGATGGTTTATTATTAGGTTTCATTTGTTGCTCAAATTATTTTGCCACAATCTGATTTTCACTCTTATTTTTCTCCTGTTTTGCTTTATTAGCTCTATTAATATCATCTTTCAAAATGGATTCAGGAGTCATAGGAAGCAAAGTAATATTTTTATCCTTATTAACAAGAGTATACTAATTGTTTCTACCATGGTGTACAGAATTTTTATCAAATTTCCATGGTCTACCAAGTAATAAGGAACATGCTTGCATAGGTACCACATCACAATCAACATAATCAGCATATGTAGAGATACTAAAATGCACACGAACAGTAGTGTTACCTTAACCCTGCCGCTATTGTTGAACCATTGGATGTAGTAAGGATGTGGATGTGGTCTTGTGGTGAGAGATAGCTTCTCCACCATCTCCATGCTAGCCAAGTTATTGCAGCTCCCTCCATCTATGATGAGCGAACAGAACGGTCCTTCACAACGCCCTTTGTATGGAACAAATTATGCCTCTGATTTTGCTCAGCTTGTGTAACCTGCACACTCAAAACACATTGAGCAACTAAACATTCATACCTGTCAGCATCTTCAGCAGCCATGTATTGCGTCTGATGATCAGAATCCTCTCCACCGTGTTCTTCATGTGTAATAAGAGCCAAAGTCTCCTCATCATAGTCACTAGCGAACTCATACCCACCATCCTCAGTAGCAATCATCACGCGCTGAGATTGGCATTCTCTCGCAAAATGTCCTCGTCCCTTACAACGACGACAAATAATATCACTTGTGTGCCCTGTTGATGCCATGGAAGAAGAAGAGCTCTGCGTAGGTCCGGCAGGTGTGCTCTTGGCAGATAGTGGTGGTTGTGCCTGCTTTCTTGTATCACGACTGGAGGTGGCACCTGATGGAGGTGCTGGTGGATTGGAAGTAGAGGATGCACGTGGTGTCCATGATGAGGATCGACCTGCAGAAAAGTTAGTTCGCGCCAATGCCTGTCGATCCTGCACTTCACGTTCAACTTTACAAGCAAGATGGAATAAACGAGTGATATTAGTATACTCCTTATACTCTAGAATGGTCTGGATGTCCCTATTTAATCCACCCATAAAACGTGCAAGCATAGCTTCATTCTCCTCAACTATACCACATCTAATCATGCCAGTTTGTAATTCCTGATAATATTCTTCTACATAATTTTTTCCCTTGTCTTAAACGCTGCAATTTTTGAAGTAATTCACGTTGATAATATGGTGGAACCCAACGAGTACGCATAGCAGTTATCAAAGCAGCCCAAGTAGCTGGAATAGGATATAATCTACAATGTTTAGACCACCAAACACATGCAAAGCTAGTGAAAGCACAAACAACAGCAGGAACACGTCTCTCCTCGGGATATTGTAAACATGTAAATCGTTGTTCAGTTTCTAACTCCCAAGTAAGATATATATCAGGAACATATCTACCCTCAGATGGTGGAATATTCAATTTTAGTTTAGGAAGATGGTCATGTACCTCAGGTGGTGGTGCAGCCCTACCGTTGCGATGATATGCATGAGGACGACCTGGTGGTGCTGGTGCTGGTGGTTGCACGTAGTTCTGATTTTGATCAACTTCATCCTCGTAATGGTCTTCCACCTCTGCAGTAGCAGCAGGAGCGAGAGAAGCACCAACAGTAGGTATACAGCACCAGAAGTTTGACCAGGCTCAATGGGAACGCGTTGTGCTCGTCCCACTTGATTTGGAAGACGATGTTGTTGTTGTTGTAGAGGTGCGATAGGTGCAGCGGGCGGTGGAAGACGTGCGAGCAATTCATTGAACTTGTGATCGAGCTTTGTTTCGAACGCCTTCTCAATGCCATCTATCTTCTCCATGGCCTCTTCAAATCTATTAAGCACATCTTCCACCTGTCCACTCATCATTTGCTGAAACTTATCATGCAAATCTTTGTTCCTCATGTTCTCCCAGTCAGTCTCATCGGCTTGTGATCCTCCCATGGTTAGCAGCAATAGAAACACACAAGAATATGATCCTATAGACTACTAGTAAATGGTGGACAATCACAAATCCTTCAAGCAAATCTCAAATTCTTACCAGTTCTTACCCAGCAGCCAGCGGTGATCGGCAACCGTCATAGTCAAAACTCTCAAAGCTTGGATAGAGTGATTACCTGGGAGAGTCAAACACACGACGTAGATGTATGTGGAGCTAGGGAGGCTTATAATATGGTAGCAAAAAGGGTCAGCAATAATCAATTCAGAGATGCAAAGTTGAATAAACGCTCAACGACGGTACTGTGCTGGTCCTAGGCGAGACTGTACTAGAGACGCGAGCCTAGAACACTAACAAAATCACGGCGCTGCACGTAAACAAGGGAGGAGCACACTCTGAATTTTTCTCTTTTTTCACTTTTTTCCTCTTTTTTTGCTCCGCAACAAATTTGTTTCGGAAAAGTCTACAAATGGTCTAAAAACTGCCTAGCCAGAATTTTCCAGACTTAGTTTTTTTTTTTGAGTTTGGAACTATTTTTCTTCTGCAGATGGCTCGAAAGTTGGGGAGTCCTACTCTGTCACGACTCGGAGTATCGCGTGATCCAGAAATTGAAAACAATGCAACAATTATTGGACTCGGACTAGGACTGGTGGCGGAGATGAATCTGGTGGAATCTCGGACTGGTGGCGGCGTTGAATCTGGTGGAAATCGGACTGGTGGCGGATATATGTTGCAGGTGGACTCGGATTGGCGTGATGGTGGCGGATATGTGGTGGCGTATATGGACTCGGATTGGTGGTGAATATGTGGTGGTGAATATGGCAGCAGCGATGATGATGATGCGGTGGTGATATATGGCAGCGGCGACGTGACAACCTATGAACAGAACTCGAAACTCTAAAGGACTAGACGCTCAGACCAGCAACTTGACACGATGATGCAACCGCAAATTCAACAAAGCAAATACAGAAAATATTATGCAAAGGCTCAGATGGGTTCAGATAGGATGAACTAACCCTATTTTTTTTGGCTTTTTCATGGACTATAGGTACGAAGAACAGACTCGATCTAAACTACGAAAAACTATAAAATCTCACCAAGCAACTTGGAAATCTGATACCACTTGATAGGGGCAAAGGTGTCCCGTCTTTCGATGAGATGGTGGCTATCGTTTTGGAGGAAGTCGACTTTGACGATCCAACTACGAACGTGCGAGGACGTCGCGCCTTAGCAATCGCTAAACCAACTCCGAGAGGTTATTGACCACGCCGGAGCATGATCAACCTGACCACGAAGGTCTGTTTCCTGCAGGCAAACGAAGAACAAGCAAGAAACTGAGATTGCAATCTGGATATTGTGAATATAAGATGAAAGCTTTATTGATCAAGGTGGGGTTCTGTGACGTCTTGGTCTGGTCGTTGGACACAAACGAAGTGCGCGAAGTTGTTGCTAAGGCGAACTTTTAATCTAAACAAAACCCAAAGTCTAAACAACGCCCTAAGGGTTGTATATATGGAGGAATAGGGGGGGGGGGATTTCGTGGCCCTTGGAGGAGGGGTCCGAAACCAACCCTAACTCTTGTTTCCCCACACATACTGACTCTAAAAACGGCCTATACTTAAGTATTTTGAAAATACATGGGCCTGGCCCAATAATAAGGTGACGCAGCACCTAAAATAGCCTCTGGACAAAACTTATGGAGTGGCATCTTGTATATTTCGTCCAAGGCTTCATGCACTCCTTATGGTGGCTTCAAAGTCCTGAAATCATCACTTGTAACTCCGTTCTTGATTCCCTTGCGCATGCCATCATCTCCATGCTTGATCTTACTCCAAGGTTCATCTTTCTTGTCCAAGCAAGGCCCTTCATTTTTAAGCAAAACAAATGTATCCAATTTAGGCAGCATCATATTCTCATGAACATTAGAATCATTACCAAGAAACGAAAATACCTGATAATTCAATTGGCGTGCGCGAGCTCTAGTAATTGGTCCAGTATGTATATCAGCAGGGGCTGTGGGTGTAACAATGGTATTGATGTCCTCATCACTTTATGTATGTCTTGCGTGGGATACCCGTGGTGACAATGGGGTATTCTATTGATGCACTTGATGTATGTTTTGGTGATCAACTTGCGGGTTCGTCCATGAACCTATGCATAGGGGTTGGCACACGTTTTCGTCTTGACTCTCCGGTAGAATCTTTGGGGCACTCTTTGAAGTACTTTGTGTTGGTTTGAATAGATGAATCTGAGATTGTGTGATGCATATCGTATAATCATACCCGTGGATACTTGAGGTGACATTGGAGTATCTAGGTGACATTAGGGTTTTGATTGATTTGTGTCTTAAGGTGTTATTCTAGTACGAACTCTAGGATAGATTGAACGGAAAGGATAGCTTCATGTTATTTTACTACGGACTCTTGAATAGATCGATCACAGAGAATAACTTTGAGGTGGTTTCGTACCCTACCATAATCTCTTCTTTTGTTCTCCGCTATTAGTGACTTTGGAGTGACCCTTTGTTGCATGTTGAGGGATAGTTATATGATCCAATTATGTTATTATTGTTGAGAGAACTTTCACTAGTGAAAGTATGAACCCTAGGCCTTGTTTCAACGCATTGCAATACCGTTTGTGCTCACTTTTATCATTAGTTACCTTGATGTTTTTATATTTTCAGATTACAAAAACCTTTATCTACCATCCATATACCACTTGTATCACCATCTCTTCGCCGAACTAGTGCACATATACAATTTACCATTGTATTGGGTGTGTTGGGGACACAAGAGACTCTTTGTTATTTGGTTGCAGGGTTGCTTGAGAGAGACAATCTTCATCCTACGCCTCCTACGGATTGATAAACCTTAGGTCATCCACTTGAGGGAAATTTGCTACTGTCCTACAAACCTCTGCACTTGGAGGCCCAACAACGTCTACAAGAAGAAGGTTGTGTAGTAGACATCAAGCTCTTTTCTGGCGCCGTTGCCGGGGAGGTGACTACTTGAAGGTATATCTTTAGATCTTGCAATCGAGTCTTTTAGTTTCCTGTTTTAGCACTAGTTTAGTTTATAAAATAAAACTACAAAAAAATATGGAATTGAGTTTGCCTCATACTCTTCATCTTTTTAACATCTTTAGTGAGTATGATGGAAATGAAAATTGTGCCAAAGTGTTATAAGAAGAATGCATTAGAATGTTTGGCACTAAATATTTGAATGATGAGCATGATTGCAATGTTGTTAGTACGAATTCCTTGAATATCCATGATGCTAATGATATGCAAAACCACAAGCTTGGGGAAGCTATGTTTGATGAAGATGATATTTTTGGTCCCCCAAGTTTTGATGAGCAAATTTATTATGATGAAAGCATGCCTCCTATTTATGATGATTATATTGATGAAAGTGGATTTGGAGAGGTCATGACTTTATTTTGTGATGAATCCACTATTTCGGAAGAGGTTCCAATTGATTATGAGAACAAAGTTGCTATCTATGATGATTATTGTGATGACTTGTATGCTATAAATAATAATGATATCCATGAAACTAGTCATCATGATTTTAGTTTTCAATTGGATTATGCCTCACATGGTAATTATTTTGTTGAGTTTGCTCCCACTATTATTCATGAGAAGAATTTTGCTTGTGTGGAGAGTAATAAAATTTCTGTGCTTGTAGATCATGAAAAGAATGCTTTATGTGATGGTTATATTGTTGAACTCATTCATGATTCTACTGAAAATTATTATGAGGGAGGAACATATGCTTGTAGGAATTGCAATAATATCAAGTTTCCTCTCTATGTGCTTAAGGTTTTAAAGTTATGCTTGTTTTGCCTTCCTATGCTAGTTGATTATTGTTCCCACAAGTTTTTTGCTCACAAAATCCCTATGCATAGGAAGTGGGTTAGAATTAAATGTGCTACTCATATTCTTCATGATGCCCTCTTTATGTTTCAATTCTTATCTTTATGTGAGCATCATTGAAATCATCATGCCTAGCTAGGGGCGTCAAATGATAGCGCTTGTTGGGAGGCAAACCAACATTATTTTTGTTCCTTGCTTTTTCCTCCTGTTTAGTAATAAATAATTTATCTAGCCTCTGTTATGATTGAGTTTTTATGTTTTAATTAGTGCTTGTGCCAAGTAGAACCATTGGGAAGACTTGGGGAAAGTCTTGTTGATCTTGCTGTAAAAAACAGAAACTTTAGCGCTCACAAGAATTGCTGCCATTTTTATTTGGAAGAGATATTTAGTTAATTCTTTTTGAAGATGATTAATATATAAATTCCTCAGGTCCATAAATTTATTTTAGAATTTTTCGGGTTCCAGAAGTTTGCGTTAGTTACAGATTACTACAGACTGTTCTGTTTTTGACAGATTCTGTTTTCATGTGTTGTTTACTTATTTTGATGAATCTATGGCTAGTAAAAGAGTTTATAAACGATAGAGAAGTTGGAATACAGTAGGTTTAACACCAATATAAATAAATAATGAGTTCATTACAGTACCTTGAAGTGGTGTTTTGTTTTCTTTCGCTAACGGAGCTTACGAGTTTTCTGTTAAGTTTTGTGTTGTGAAGTTTTCAAGTTTTGGGTAAAGATTCGATGGACTATGGAATAAGGAGTGGCAAGAGCCTAGGCTTGGGGATGCCCAAGGCACCCCAAGGTAATATTCATGGACAACCAAGAGCTTAAGCTTGGGGATGCCCCGGATGGCATCCCCTCTTTCGTCTTCGTTCATCGGTAACTTTACTTGGAGCTATATTTTTATTTACCACATGATATGTGTTTTCCTTGGAGCGTCATTTTATTTTCTTTTTTTTGCTTGCTGTTTGAATAAAATACCAAGATCTGAAATTCTTAAATGTTAGAGAGTATTCATATAGTTGCATAATTATTCGACTACTCATTGATGTTCACTTATATCTTTCGGAGCAGTTTATTGTTGCTCTAGTGCTTCACTTATATCTTTTTAGAGCACGGTGGTGGTTTTATTTTATAGAAATAGATGAACTCTCATGCTTCACTTATATTATTTTGAGTCTTTAGAACAGCATGGTCATTTGCTTTGGTTATGAAACTAGTCCTAATATGATGGGCATCCAAGATGGGTATAATAAAAACTTTCATATAGAGTGCGTTGAATACTATGAGAAGTTTGATACTTGATGATTGTTTTGAGATATGGAGATGGTGATATTAGAGTCATTCTAGTTGAGTAGTTGCGAATTTTAGAAATATTTTCAGGTTACAAAAACCTTTATCTACCATCCATATACCACTTGTATCACCATCTCTTCGCAGAACTAGTGCACCTATACAATTTACCATTGTATTGGGTGTGTTGGGGACACAAGAGACTCTTTGTTATTTGGTTGCAGGGTTGCTTGAGAGAGACCATCTTCATCCTACGCCTCCTATGGATTGATAAACCTTAGGTCATCCACTTGAGGGAAATTTGCTACTGTCCTACAAACCTCTGCACTTGGAGGCCTAACAACGTTTACAAGAAGAAGGTTGTGTAGTAAAGATCAACCACGGCCATTCCTCCGGCCGTGCCTACCTCCCGCTGCCTCCACTGCTGTTGCACGCCGCTCCGCCCCGCCCCTGACTGTGCCGCACGCAGGCCGACGCAAGACCGTGCCCGGGCCTCGCCACCGCTCACGCACTCGCTCCGCCGCCTTTGGCCGCCGCCCGCTGCAGCTAGCCACCGCTCCCCGTGCTTGCCCGCCTGCGCCGGCTACTTCCCCTTCGCCAGCCGCCCTCCCATGCCCCTGCCGTCGCCGGTGCAGCCCCGGCCCACTATGGCATGCCCTCACGCTCGAGCGTGTTCGGGCGGGTGCCCGCGCCCATTAACGCGCACCCGCTGGCCTCTGTGCCACTGCCAGGAGGGGCCCAGTCCCCTGGTAAAAAAATAATTAAAAAACTAATTGATAGAGGCAAAGGTGTCCCGATGTTTCGATGAGATGGTGGCTATCGTTTCTGTGGGAGTCAACCTTGACGATCCGACTACGAACATGCGAGACGTCGCGCCTTAGCAATCGCTAAACCAACTTCCGAGGGGTTATTGACCACGCCGGAGCACGATCAACCTGACCACGAGGGTCTGTTTCCTGCGAGCAAATGAAGAACAAGCAAGAAACTGAGATTGCAATCTGGATATTGCGAATATAAGATGAAAGCTTTATTGATCAAGGTGGCGTTCTGTGACGTCTTGGTCTGGTCGTTGGACACAAACAAAGTACACGAAGTTGCAGCTATGGAGAACTATTAATCTAAACAAAACCCAAAGTCTAAACGACGCCCTAAGGGCTGTATATATGGAGGAAGAGGGGGGATTTCGTGGCCCTTGGAGGAGGGGTCCGAAACCAACCCTAACTCTTGTTTCCCACACATACAGACTCTAAAAACAACCTATACTTAAGTATTTCGAAAATACATGGGCCTGGCCCAATAATAAGGTGACGCAGCACCTAAAATAGCCTTTGGACGAAATTTCTTAAGTGGCATCTTGTATATTTCGTCCAAGGCTTCATGCACTCCTTATGGTGGCTTCAAAGTCCTGAAATCATCACTTGTAACTCCGTTCTTGGATCCCCTTGCGCATGCCATCATCTCCATGCTTGAACTTGTTCCAAGGTTCATCTTTCTTGTCCAAGCTAGGCCCTTCATTTGTAAGCAAAACAAATGTATCCAATTTAGGCAGCATCATATTCTCATGAACATTAGAATCGTTACCAAGAAACGAAAGTACCTGATAATTCAATTGGCGTGCGCGAGCTCTAGTAATTGGTCCAGTATGTATAGCAGCAGGGGCTGTGGGTGTAACAATGGTATTGATGTCCTCATCATCCTCCCCTTCTTGAAATGAAGTCGTCCTCGACGAAAGTTCATCGTCCTCACCCAAATAAGGCTTCAAATCTGCAATGTTAAAAGTGGGACTAACCCCAAAATCTGCAGGCAGCTCAAGTTTATATGCATTATCATTTATTTTCTCTAACACCTTAAAAGGACCATCAGCACGTGGCATTAGCTTTGATTTGCGCAAATTAGGAAATCTATCCTTACGCAAATGTAACCAAACAAGATCTCCAGGTGCAAACACAACATGTTTTCTACCCTTATCTCCAGCAAGTTTATATTTAGCATTCATACGCTCAATGTTTTCCTTAGTTAACTCATGCATTTTTAAAATCAATTCAGCACGTTCTTTAGCATCAAAATTAACCTTCTCCGAAGATGGAAGAGGCAACAAATCAATAGGTGCACGAGGTAGGAAACCATACACAATTTCAAAAGGGCACATCTTAGTAGTAGAATGCAATGAACGATTATAAGCAAATTCAATATGAGGCAAGCATTCTTCCCACATTTTCTTGTTATTCTTCAAAACAGCCCTAAGCATAGTAGACAATGTTCTATTGACTACTTCAGTTTGTCCATCAGTTTGGGGGTGACAAGTAGTACTAAAAAGCAGTTTAGTCCCCAACTTAGCCCATAAACATCTCCAAAAGTGGCTAAGAAATTTAGTATCACGATCTGAAACAATAGTATTTGGCACACCATGCAAGCGAATAATTTCACGAAAGAACAAATCAGCAACATTAACAGCATCATCGCTTTTATGACATGGTATAAAGTGTGCCATTTTCGAGAACCTATCCACGACAACAAATATGCTATCCCTCCCCTTCTTTGTTCGAGGTAAACCTAAAACAAAGTCCATAGATATATCCTCCCAAGGAACACTAGGTACAGGCAAAGGCATATATAAACCATGAGGATTGAGTCGTGACTTAGCTTTTTGACATGTAGTGCAGCGAGCAACAAAACGCTCAACATCCCGTCTCATCTTTGGCCAAAAGAAATGTGTAGCAAGTATATCCTCCGTCTTCTTGACGCCAAAGTGTCCCATTAATCCTCCTCCATGCGCCTCCTGCAACAACAAAAGACGAACGGAGCTAGCTGGAATGCATAGCTTGTTAGCACGAAACACAAATCCATCGTTAAGAACGAACTTGTTCCAAGTTCTCCCTTCCTTACAATTCTGCAATACATCTTTAAATTCAGCATCATGCACATATTGATCTTTGATGGTCTCCAAACCAAATATTTTAAAGTCAAGTTGTGAAAGCATAGTATAACGACGAGACAATGCATCAGCAATAACATTTTCTTTACCCTTCTTGTGTTTAATGACATAAGGGAAAGTCTCAATGAATTCAACCCATTTAGCATGTCTACGGTTCAGTTTTGCTTGACTTTTAATGTGTTTCAAAGATTCATGATCAGAATGTATAACAAATTCCTTGGGCCATAAATAATGTTGCCATGTTTCTAAGGTCCGAACAAGAGCATATAATTCTTTATCATAAGTAGAATAGTTCAGACTAGGCCCACTCAATTTTTCAGAAAAGTATGCAACAGGTTTGCCATCTTGTAATAACACACCTCCTAATCCAATTCCACTAGCATCACATTCAAGCTCAAAAGTCTTATTAAAATCAGGAAGTTGGAGTAAAGGAGCATGTGTCAACTTATCTTTCAATACCGTGAAGGCTTCTTCCTGTGCGGTACCCCAAACAAAAGGCACATCCTTCTTTGTAAGCTCGTTGAGAGGTGCAGCAATGGTGCTGAAATCTCTCACAAAACGCCTATAGAAACCAGCGAGGCCAAGGAAACTCCTCACTTGTGTGACCGTTTTGGGCTGCGGCCAACTCTCAATAGCTTCAATCTTGGCTTTATCAACTTCAATTCCCTGTGGAGTAACAACATAGCCAAGAAAAGATACTCGGTCGGTGCAAAAGGTGCACTTTCCAAGGTTACCAAACAAACGTGCATCACGTAGAGCAATAAAAACAGCACGTAAATGTTCCAAATGTTCCTCCAAAGATTTGCTATAAATCAATATGTCATCAAAGTAAACTACCACAAATCGTCCAATGAAAGCACGTAAAACTTCGTTCATTAACCTCATGAAAGTACTAGGTGCATTAGTTAACCCAAAAGGCATGACTAACCACTCATATAATCCAAACTTAGTTTTAAATGCTGTTTTCCATTCATCTCCCAATTTCATACGAATTTGATGGTATCCACTACGCAAATCAACTTTGGAGAATATTGTAGAGCCACTCAATTCATCAAGCATATCATCTAGCCTAGGAATAGAATGACGATAACGAATAGTAATATTATTAATGCCTCTACAATCAACGCACATACGCGACGTACCATCCTTTTTCGGCACTAAAATGATAGGAACAGCACAAGGACTAAGGGATTCACGTATATAACCTTTGTCGAGCAGTTCTTGTACTTGACGCATAATCTCCTTCATCTCCTCTGGATTGGTACGATATGGTGCACGGTTGGGTAATGATGCACCGGGAATTAAGTCAATTTGATGCTCAATCCCTCGAATAGGTGGTAATCCCGGTGGCACGTCTTGTGGAAAGACGTCAGCGAACTCCTGCAAAATGTTAGTGACAGCAGGAGGCAAAGAGGAAGGCACGTCCTCGAATGAAAATAATGCCTCTTTGCACACAAAAGCATAGCAAACAGATTTGCTAAAATCTAGATCATCAATATCAGATTTGGTGGCAAGTAAACATGCACTTTTCAATTTAATTTCAGAAGCAACACTAGATGGTTTATTATTAGGCTTCATTTGTTGCTCAAATTCTTTTGCCACAATCTGATTTTCACTCTTATTTTTCTCCTGTTTTGCTTTATTAGCTCTATTAATATCATCTTTCAAAATGGAATCAGGAGTCATAGGAAGCAAAGTAATATTTTTATCCTTATGAACAAGAGTATACTGATTGTTTCTACCATGGTGTACAGAATTTTTATCAAATTGCCATGGTCTACCAAGTAATAAGGAACATGCTTGCATAGGTACCACATCACAATCAACATAATCAGCATATGTAGAGATACTAAAATGCACACGAACAGTACGTGTTACCTTAACCTTGCCGCTGTTGTTGAACCATTGGATGTAGTAAGGATGTGGATGTGGTCTTGTGGTGAGAGATAGCTTCTCCACCATCTCCATGCTAGCCAAGTTATTGCAGCTCCCTCCATCTATGATGACGCGAACAGAACGTTCCTTCACAACTCCCTTTGTATGGAACAAATTATGCCTCTGATTTTGCTCAGCTTGTGTGACCTGCACACTCAAAACACGTTGAGCAACTAAACATTCATACCTGTCAGCATCTTCAGGAGCCATGTATTGCGTCTCATGATCAGAATCATCTCCACCGTGTTCTTCACGTGTAATAAGAGCCAAAGTCTCCTCATCATAGTCACTAGCGGACTCATACCCACCATCCTCAGTAGCAATCATCACACGCTGAGATTTGCATTCTCTCGCAAAATGTCCTCTTCCCTTACAACGACGACAAATAATATCACTTGTGTGCCCTGTTGATGCCATGGAAGAAGAAGAGCTCTGCGCAGGCCCGGCAGGTGTGCTCTTGGCAGATAGTGGTGGTTGTGCCTGCTTTCTTGTATCACGGCTGGAGGTGGCACCTGATGGAGGTGCTGGTGAGTGGAAGTAGAGGATGCACGTGGTGTCCATGATGAAGATCGACCTGCAGAAAAGTTAGTTCGCGCCAATGCCTGTCGATCCTGCACTTCACGTTCAGCTTTACAAGCAAGATGGAATAAACGAGTGATATTAGTATACTCCTTATACTCTAGAATGGTCTGAATCTCTCTATTTAATCCACCCATAAAACGTGCAAGCATAGCTTCATTCTCCTCAACAATACCACATCTAATCATGCCAGTTTGTAATTCCTAATAATATTCTTCTACAGAATTGTTTCCTTGTCTGAAAAGCTGCAATTTTTGAAGTAATTCACATTGATAATATGGTGGAACCCAACGAGTACGCATAGCAGTTATCAAAGTGGCCCAAGTAGCTGGAATAGGATATAATCTACAATGCTCAGACCACCAAACACATGCAAAACTAGTGAATGCACAAACAGCAGCAGGAACACGTCTCTCCTCGGGATATTGTAAAAATGTAAATCGTTGTTCAGTTTCTACCTCTCAAGTAAGATATATATCAGGAACATATCTACCCTCAGATGGTGGAATATTCAATTTTAGTTTAGGGAGATGGTCAGTATCTCGTACCTGAGGGTGAGCCCTACCATTTCCATTATTTGCATGTGGACGACCTGGTGGTTGCGGTGCTGGTGGTGGCACGTAGTTCTGATTTTGATCAACCTCATCCTCGTAATCTCCCGGAAAATCATCCTCCTCCGCATCAGCAGCAGGAGCCACAGAAGTATCAGTAGCAGCACCAACAGTTTGGCCAGGTGCAAGAGGGAGACGGCTCGCTCGGCGGAGGGCTGTTTCACGATGTGGAGGTAGTCGTAGTTGTTGTTGTAGAGGTGCGTTAGGTGCAGCCGGTGGTGGTGGAAGACGCGCGAGCAATTCATTAAACCTGTTATCGCACTTTGTTTCGAACGTCTTCTCCATGCCATCTATCTTCTCCATAGCCTCTTCAAATCTGTTTAGCACATCTTGCACCTGTCCACTCAGCATTTGCTGAAATTTATCATGCAACTCCTTATTCGTCATGTTCTCCCAGTCAGTCTCATCGGCTTGTGATCCTACCATGGTTAGCAGCAATAGAAACACACAAGAATATGATCCTACAGACTACTAACAAGAGGTGGTGGTGGATGTTACAAATCCGTCAAGCAAATCTCAAATTCTTACCAGTTCTTACCCAGCAGCAGGCGGTGATCGGCAACCGTCGTAGTCAAAACTCTGAAAGCTTGGATAGAGCGGTTACCAGGGAGAGTCAAACGCATGACATAGATGTATGTGGAGCTAGGAAGGCTTATAATATGGTAGAAAAAAGGGTCAGCAATAATCAATTCAAAGATGCAAAGTTGAATAAACACTCAACGACAGTACTGTGCTGGTCCTAGGCTAGACCGTGCTAGAGACGCGAGCCTAGAACACTAACAAAATCACGACGCTGCACGTAAACAAGAGAGGAGCACGCTCTGAATTTTTTTTTTGCACTTTTTTCCTCTTTTTTTGCTCCGCAACAAATTTTTTTCGAAAAAGTCTACAAATGGTCTAAAAACTGCCTAGCCAGAATTTTACAGACTTAGTTTTTTTTTTAGTTTGGAACTATTTTTCTTCTGCGGGTAGCACGAAAGTTCGGGAGTCCTACTCTGTCACGACTCGGAGTATCGCGTGATCTGGAAATCCAAAACAGAGTAACAAAATACTGGACTCGGACTGGTGGCGGAGATGAATCTGGTGGAACTCGGACTGGTGGCGGCGATGAATCTGGTGGAACTCGGACTGGTGGCGTATATATGTTGCAGGTGGACTCGGATTGGCGTGATGGCGGTGGATATGTGGTATATGGGAGCGGCGATGATGATGGTGGTATATGGCAGCGGTGATGACGATGGTGGTATATGGCAGCGGTGACGATGATGGTGGTATATGGCAGCAGTGATGATGATGATTCGGCGGCAGCGTGACTACTTGTGAACAGAACTCAAAACTCTAAAGGACTAGACACTAAGACCATCAACTAGACACGACGATGCAACCGCAAACTCAACAATGCAAAAACCTAAAAAGATTATGCAATGGCTCAGATTGGTTCGGATATGACGAACTAACCCTAAATTTTTTTGGCTTTTTCGTGGACTATAGGTATGAAGAATAGACTCGATCTAAACTACGAAAAACTGTAAGATCTCACCGAGCAACCTGAAAATCTGATACCACTTGATAGAGGCAAAGGTGTCCCGATGTTTCGATGAGATGGTGGCTATCGTTTCTGTGGGAGTCGACCTTGACGATCCGACTACGAACGTGCGAGACGTCGCGCCTTAGCAATCGCTAAACCAACTTCCGAGGGGTTATTGACCACGCCGGAGCATGATCAACCTGACCACGAGGGTCTGTTTCCTGTGAGCAAACAAAGAACAAGCAAGAAACTGAGATTGCAATCTGGATATTGCGAATATAAGATGAAAGCTTATTGATCAAGGTGGGGTTCTGTGACGTCTTGGTCTGGTCGTTGGACACAAACGAAGTACGCGAAGTTGCAGCTATGGCGAACTTTTAATCTAAACAAAACCCAAAGTCTAAACGACGCCCTAAGGGCTGTATATATGGAGGAAGAGGGGGGAATTTCGTGGCCCTTGGAGGAGGGGTCCGAAACCAACCATAACTCTTGTTTCCCCACACATACGGACTCTAAAAACAGCCTATACTTAAGTATTTCGAAAATACATGGGCCTGGCCCAATAATAAGGTGACGCAGCACCTAGAATAGCCTCTGGACGAAATTTATGAAGTGGCATCTTGTATATTTCGTCCAAGGCTTCATGCACTCCTTATGGTGGCTTCAAAGTCCTGAAATCATCACTTGTAACTCCGTTCTGGATCCCCTTGCGCATGCCATCATCTCCACGCTTGAACTTGCTCCAAGGTTTATCTTTCTTGTCCAAGGTAGGCCCTTCATTTGTAATAAAAACAAATGTATCCAATTTAGGCAACATCATATTCTCATGAACATTAGAATCGTTACCAAGAAACGAAAGTACCTGATAATTCAATTGGCGTGCGCGAGCTCTAGTAATTGGTCCAGTATGTATAGCAGCAGGGGCTCTGGGTGTAACAATGGTATTGATGTCCTCATCACTAATTAATTAGTTAATTAGTAGAATAATTGATTAACTTAATTAATTTGCTTAATTAACTAATTAACAACCTAATTAGTCTAATTAATTCTGCTAATTAAGGAACAGTCAATGACTGGTGGGTCCCCCATGTCAATTTGACTCTGGTCAACACAGTTGACTACTGACGTCATGATGACGTCAGGCTGACGTCATAATGTCTGTTTTTGGATTAATTTAAATAATAACAATTTCAGAAATTGTTTTAAACTTCGAAAAATCATAGAAAATAAACCGTAGCTCATATCGAAAAACTTTATATATGAAAGTTGCTCAGAACAACAAGACGAATGCGAATACACGGTCCGTTCGTCCGCCACACATTCCTAGGATAGTGAACCTACAACCACCCCCCTCTGGTCCGTTTGTCTGAAAACACCGAACACCGGGAATACATTCCCGGATGTTTCCCCCCTTCGCCGCTATCACCTATCCCTACGATAGGCTACCCCTAGCACAATGTATGTTGCGTCTTGCTTTGTGTTACATTTGTTTGCTCTGTTATTTATTGTGTTCCCCCTCTGTTACTTCTTTCCGGTAGACCCCGAGACCACTGCCGATCTTCGTGTGTTCAACTACATTGAAGATGACCCCTCCTTCTTGCTAGAGAAACAAGGCAAGCCCCCGCCCTTGATCACCAGATATCGCCTATTCTTCTCTCTACTGCTTGCATTAGATTAGTGTAGCATGTTACTGCTTTCTGTTAATCCTATTCTGTTGCATAGCCTGTCATTGTTGCTACAATTGTTGATACCTTACCTGCAATCCTAAATGCTTAGTAAAGGATGCTAGTTTATCATCAGCGGCCCTACATTCTTGTCCGTCCGCCATGCTATACTATCTGGCTGTGATCACTTGGGAGGTGATCACGGGTATATACTTACATACATATTATAAGATACATGATGGTGACTAAAGTCGGGTCGGCTCGTAGAGTACTCGCAAGTGGTTCCAATGTGGGGGCTGAAGGGGTAGGTGGTTCCATCCAGGTAGTGGTGGGCCTGTGTCCCGACGGCCCCCGACTATTACTTTGTGGTGGAGCGACAGGGCAGGTGGAGACCACCTAGGTGAGAGGTGGGCCTGGCCCTGGTCGGCATTCGCGAATACTTCAATTAACCCACTTAACAAGATCTTGGTATTTCATCTGAGTCTGGCCACTGGCCTATACGCACTAACCAACTATGCGGGAATAGTTATGGGCACTCGACGTCGTGGTATCAGCCGAAGCCTTCGTGACGTCAGCGACTGAGCGGTGCCCGCTGGATTGGACTGCCTGCTCTTGTATTAGGGAGGCTAGGTCTGTTTCTGGCCACCGTCGCAATGTATAGGTGTGCAATGGGCGATGGGCCCAAACCCCTATGCCATAGGATTTAGACCGGTGTGCTGACCTCTCTATTGTGCCTAGGTAGGGCTGCGACGTGTTGATCTTCCGATGCCGGGTATGACCCAGGAAAGTGTGTCCGGCCAAAGGGGATCGAGCGTGTTGGGAAATGTGGTGCACCCCTGCAAGGAAGTTTATCTATTGGAATAGTCGTGTCCCTCGGTAAAAGGACGACCCGGAGTTGTACCTTGACCTTATGACAACTAGAACCAGATACTTAATAAAATACACCCTTCCAAGTGCTAGATACAACCCGGTGATCGCTCTCTCATAGGGCGACGAGGGGAGGATCGCCGGGTAGGAATATGCTATGCGATGATACTTGGTTAACTTACCATCTACTCTCTTCTACATGCTGCAAGATGGAGGCGTCCATAAGCGTAGTCTCCGATACGACTAGCTATCCCCCTCTTATTCCGGCATTCTGCAGTTCAGTCCACATATACTGCCCCTTTCATTGATACCAATGCATATGTAGTGTAGCTCCTTGCTTGCGAGTACTTTGGATGAGTACTCACGGTTGCTTTGTTCCCCTTTCCCCCCTTTCTATACCTGGTTGTCGCAACCAAATGCTGGAGTCCAGGAGCCAGAGGATCCCGAGGATGATTCTACATGGAGTTCGGCTTCGAGGAGCAGTTAGGAGGTCCCAGGCAGGAGGCCTCGCCTTTTCGATCATTGATACTTTTGTGCTAGCCTTCTTAAGGCAATCTTGTTTAACTTATTTCTGTACTCCGATATTGTTGCTTCCGCTGACTCTTGTGTCTTCGAGCATTTTTATTCAAGCCTTCGAGGCCCCTAGCTTGTAACATAAAGCTTGTATTATTTTATTTTTTTCTAGAGTTGTGTTGTGATATCTTCCCGTGAGTCATTGATCTTGATCGTACACATTTGCGTGTATGATTAGTGTACGGTCAAATCGAGGGTGTCACAAGCGGGTGGGGAAGCACCAACCAAATCCATGTCATGGAGGTTCTGCTCAGGCAACCCTGCACTGCTTGCAGCCGACGCCATGGAGGTTCTCTCTCCCCTCTTCTACTATCTTTCTCTGCCTTGCAACTCCTAATGTGCTTCACTTTGATTTGGAGTATAACTCCTACTGTTGCTGTTGTAGAGGATAGGTTGGTGGCACCTCCTTCTAGTGTTCATGTAATCTTGAATTTTGGATTACTTGTAACAAGCATGTTCAAACAACTTCTTGGTTAAATAGCCACGAACAGAGTCAATTATTTTTGCAATTTGTTCCACAGATGGGAGTAATTGGTTGTAATCTTAAATACATTTATCATGTGGTTGCGTCTGCTTGTGGTGTGGTGTTTGTAATTATTTTTGCAATTATTTTTGTAGCCTTTTCTATCACTGCTATGTTGTAGCCTAGTTTCTTTTGTGGCCCTTTAACCAAGATCATATCATATTTGCACTTGTATGATGTGTGTGTGCTTGATTCTCACGTACTAAGTAAGGTTGGTGGTTGTTTTGCGACTGAATCATGTTTCAGTTTGATACTACTATGCTTTCTCTTGTCAAATTCGTCCTTGACTAGTATAGTTAGTACTATTGCAGTAGCTTGATTGATTGAGGAAAAATCTTGCCTCTGCTTGACATATCTAAAATCTAGTCAAATTCCTCAACAACATATTTGTTTTTGACAACAACAATGCATTCAAAAATCTGACCTATCTATATACACACTTTGTGGAAGAAATAGGATATATATATGTGCTTCTGTTGCTTCTATATTATATATATACATGTATGTTTAGTTATTTGACATGCTTCAACATGTTTCCGTTTGATTTGGTGCAGGAGCACGCCTGAGCTGACCAGGAGGATACCCTCGTCCACCCCGGCCACCACACAAGGTCGCCCTTCTATTTCTTTCGTTGTTTGTTCATGTGCTACTTGTGTTTCAGTTCCATTGGCTCCTATTGCAAACAGGTCTATACATTAGACTAGCCCAAGTGTTTGTGAGTGCTGGGTGTCCTAGATACAGAAATATACCAAGTGCAAGTGGGTGCTTGTGTTGTGCATAGTAGCAGACTTGTTTATGTGAGCTATACAATGGCCTATTTCTTCCTAATGATATGAACACTATCTCATCTTGCCATTTCCCTCTCTTCTGCGGGTTAACACCCGGAGAGTCTCGAGCAATGAGCAGCGAACTGCTGCGCCGCCGCCGGATGTGCCAGTGGTGAAACCTCCATCGATTCCCTCCACGGCCACTAGCACCACCGTAGATACCACCGCCAATGGAAACACCAGCATATCCTCACTCTGCCAAGACCAGCCCCTCGAGATCTTCCTCTGGCTATCAAGAGGACGGGGGCTCATCAAGGTGGACCGGGTGCTCTACTCCTTTGCCGTCTACCCGCACAACTATGGCTTCATCCCATGCACCCTCTACGATGACTCCGACCCCATAAACGTCCTCATCATCATGCAGGAGCCCGTCGTCCCCGGATGCTTCCTCAGGGCCAAGGCCTCCGGACTCATGCCCATGATCGACCAGGTCCCTGCTCTGTTTCTTCTTCTTTTGCTTCATGTATGTATGTATGTATGTGTCTGACGATGATGGTGGTTTCTTCAGAATTGATCGAGTCTGATAATGTTGTTTTGAACATTTCTTGAAATAGGGTGAGGCTGGTGATGTGCGTGCGGTGATGTCCCTGGGTGGCACCACTATGCCCGACGCTTGCCCTGGTCGCCGCAGTGGTGCTTCGGTGGCTTCCAGACCCTCTCCTGGATGTGGTGATGGTCACAACACAGCCGTGGTGTAGTTGAGCCTCTCCTACGGCTACAACCTCCCTCTGGTGAGCTCCTCCCTGTTCCTTCTTCTCTGATGTAGCTCCTACATGTCCTTGGCCATGATTTAGGTTGGATGTGGGGCTCTACTAGTTGCTGCTAGATGTTGTAACCAAGCATCAACTCCTACTGGAGCTCTCTAGTGGTAAATTCATGTGGTTCTAGGGTCTGTCAGTAGCTGCCCATGTGTACTTGCTTTATATATGTGCTCCTGTGATGCACTGGTGATATGGGGTGGCTAATATCAAGATCATGGTGGTGTTGATGCTTATCTTGCGTGTCTCTGGTGGTGGTGGTGGTGTTGACAGCAGTTACACACCTAGCTTGTAACTAATATCCTTACTGCTAATTTACCTCAAGTTTATCTAAACATGGTTGAAGTGAGCGCTGCAAATTTTGATGTCTAAAATCAATTTTTACCCCAATTCCTTAAGTAATTATTTTCATTACATCACGTTAGCTGAGAATATTGACTTGAATATTTTATGTATGCCGTGATGCATGTACACATACGGTTGAGCAAATACCGAGCTGCAGTGGAACAACGTGGAGTTAGAGAACTTTAAGGACAAGATCAACGAGGTGACCGGCGTTATGGCAGCTGTGTACGGCGGCAACCACAAGTTCTTCGGTGAGCTGGCTCCATCTCCTACCCCTAGCTTACTTTTTCTACTCCTATAGCATGCTTTGTTGGACTCATGCTTTGCTCCTACACCAGCAGCTTGATTGGTTCTATGTACACTAGCAGTAGTACCTCATGTACATGTAATTGGACTCCCAGGGTGATGTTCTTGTAAATTCTTCCATGTCTTGCTCTTTTGCTAGTGCTACTACACATGTTATATTGTTAGTTGTACTTGTTTCCATCTCAAATTACTTATCTTCTTGAACATATGCATGATGCTTGGTGCATGTAGGATGTGCTTCGTGTGGATATCTATGCATTTGTTAAGATTTTTGTAGCGCATGTTATGTCCTCAAAGATTGTTTATTTTATTTTCATTCATACATGAGCACAGTTTTTTTATTGGAGTCAAGGGGCGAATTAATTTTATCGTTAATATGTGGTTGGATGTGATGTTTTGCAGGTTGAAGGCGCTAATGTGTTGGAGACGTGCCTGTACTTGTTGAGTGTTTTATCTGTAGAGTGCTATATTGTGATTGGTGTAATATTGTATGGTTATATTGTGATTGGTGGAATGTAATAAACTTGATTGGTATATCGGTGATTTGGTTGTTATTTGAATATATTTGAAATGTGTTCTCTGATTGGTATATCGTTGAGTTACAAGTTGTGAAAAATTAAAATATGATGTTTGGGACCAAGTGCCTAGAAGAATCTGACAATGTGCACCCAGTTGACTACAATAATCTTGTCGGAGTAATGGGCCACGGGTAGCCTAACCCAAGCCCCTGAACCTTTCAAGACAAAGGGGCCGGCTGCGCCCCTCAAGACGACAAGTTAGATCTCCGCCTCCTGGCAGCCGGTTGGCTGAGCGGCCGACTGGCCAAAGGCGGCCGAGTTCCAGAACACGCATCACAACAGGCCGACTCCTGGTGAGCGGCCTCCAGAGAGGCCAGCCCCTAGCAGTCGACTCGTGGCGCTCTCATCAAGGAGACAAGACAGAGCATGGCCGCGGGGTAGCCCATCCCCCCCCCGAATCTAGGGCCAGGCGTGGCCACAGTGCCTCGTACGAGCAGAGATCTCCGCCCGGCGCGGCACTGTTGCCACTTTGCCCTTAACGTCACTCCTGTCAGGAGAAGTACTGTCCCCACTACCGGCTGTTGGTACGGCCCGAAGATGGTGGGCCCTGTCGGTCTGGGAGAGCCCGGAAGACGGCCGGGGACACACCAGTCGGATCCAAGGGAGGCCGGCACCCAGCAGCTGGCCTGAACCTTCCTCGGGGGTCTACGCGCCATTAACCAGACCATATGCAGTGTGGTTATAGTGATCTCCCCTCAGGAGGCAAGACTGTAGCCACGCCTCCCTGATCAAGCACACGTCATTAGCAACACGGCTACAGTAATCCGTAGCCGGCAAGACCCGCGAGCGGCGGAGGCGGCCTGTTGGCTCCGTACCAGACCAGCCGACGGGGCCCACCAGGCGGCAGGCCCCAGCGGTCGGTGGAGAAGCCGGTGACCAGAGAGACTGACAGCCGGGCCCTACGGCCAGCCGGATTACCATTGTACCCCTGGGGGGTAGGCCTATATAAACCCCCCGGGGCACCCATGCAAAGGGTTCGTACCTATTAGGACTAGACACATACCTAGAGGAGGTGAGAGCGTGCCTGCCTTCTTCCACCTCTAGAAAACAGTTCAAGGAGCACCATTGTACCACTTGCTCCATAGAGCAGGACTAGGGGTGTTATCTCCTAGGAGAGCCCCGAACCTGGGTAAAGTACGCCGGCATTCGTGTCTACGCCTCATCCCGCTTCCAGGCATCGGCGACGTTCTACTCGCTCCCACCATGATAAGCCATCCATTGGCATATGTCGCACCCAACCCCCGACATTTGGCGCCCACCGTGGGGCGAGGTGCACCATCTCCCGGAGACCTGTTCTGGATGGGAACCCTGTTCCTTCCCGGCGAGCGCAGCCAGCCTAGCACGCCAGATGGCGTCTGCGCCGACGCGCTGCATGGCGCAGAGATTGCCTGCGCGGCAAGCTGCCTCGCCGATCTTGTTGATGAGATTATCCAATTCGACGAGCCCGCTTCTGATGCGGGCACCGATGACCCCGAAGGCCGCCTCGTGGGCCTCCTCGATCAGCTCCACATCGCCAGCGAGCCTGCTGCTGACTTGGAGTAGGTTGGCTCCACCGACCCGATGTTGGTCGACTCCGACACGTCTTCGCTCACCACGTTCCCTTCCAATGTGGTGGTCTACGATGAGCCGCTTGCTCGCGCAGACAGCGGCGGCAGCACCGTCACGGAGGTGCTCGTGATCAGCCATGGCGAGCACTCTGGCGGAGGTGGCCAGGACCCGTTGCAGACGGCAATGCAAGATTTGGCTGCGCCAATCCCGGAAGACGCCGACGCCGAGACACTGGAAGCATGCCGCATCTAGCTCATCGAGAGTACCGACCTGTTGGCCAGCATGAGACGCCTTTCGGAGGCCTACTAGCGGGAGATGAACCATGCTATCGGCGGCACGCCGGCTCCTGGTGGGCCTAGCCGTGTTGGCTTGGTCCGGCAGCGTGGCGCGACCATCGCCAGCATGTTCAAGGCAGATCGTCCCGTCTATGCTACGCCTGTAGAAAACATACGAGCTGCCCAGGCGGCAGCAGACGAGCTAGACAACATCAAGGGCGACGAGCGTCGCCACATGACGGAGTGAGTTCAGCAGCTCCTCGATGCGGCTGCTGAGCAGCAAGATGTCGGGTGCCGCAACGAAGCGCCCAACCGGTAAAACAACGACCTGCCACCTCGCCGAGATCAAGGCGCGACATCCCGGACGCCGACTGTCGGCGTCCATGATAGAAGAGACAAGGAGCCGGCTGCAGTCGCAATCGGACTCACGTCACCATCGAGCGCGACCAAGATGGCCGCCCGAGAGCAGTGCGACGGCGAGACGACTTCCCGCCTCCTCCTCCTCGCAGGGAGAGGCGCATTTCCCCGCCGCCTGTTGATCACCCATCACTCGGCAACAGCCTTGGCCGCCAAGAAGGAATCAGAGAAAACGATGCCCGCCATCGGATCGACCGCCTCAATCGATCCCTGGTGCTAGAAGAGGAAGATGAGTTGGGTCCGCCTTATTTTGGCCCCCGCATCCGAGATGAGCCCTTTCCTAAAGGGTTCACTCTCCCAAGAGATACGCCCAAGTACACTTGCTCCATGAAGCCGGAGGACTAGCTGGTCGACTACTCCACAGCCGTCAGCATCGCCAACGGCAACAAGCGCTTTGCCGTGAAGTACGTTCCGCTCATGCTCCAGGGTACGTCCCAGACATGGCTGAACAACCTAAAGCCCTGCAGCATCAACAGCTGGGTTGATTTTACTGAAGCATTCGTCCGCAAATTCACTAGCACGTACAAGCGGCCGCCCAAGCCTCGCCAGCTCTCCCTGTGCGTCCAAGGCCCCAATGAGTCAACCCGCGATTATCTCACATGCTGGGCCGAGCTGCGCAACTCTTGCAAGGGCGTGCACGTGGTGGAGGTCATCGAGTACTTCACTGCCGGGTGCTGAGAGGGCACCCTCCTCAAGCACAAGCTCCTCTGCGACGAGCCGGCGACCCTTGACGAACTGCTGATCATAGCAGACAAGTACGCCACGGCCGACTCCTCCATGAAGGCGGAGATTCAAGTCAATGTGTCGGGCAAGGTGGCCCCCCAAGCCCCTCGGACCCCGGCTGGCGAAGCCAGTCGGCGGCAACGACCAAACGACAACAAGCGCAAGGCCATGCAGCCGACTCCCATGAGCCGGCAGGTGGTAACAGTTGAAGATCAATGGCCAGAAGGGTAGCCTCCTCCCAAACGCCAGAAGGGCGGCAAGCCTAACTAGCTACCCGCCTTCTCGTACGAGCAGACTCTCGATGCGCCCTGCAAGTTCCACAGCGGCGCGAAGCCATCCAATCATACCACTCGGAAGTGCCATTGGCTCACCAGGATAGCCAAGGGTGACGGGCTCCAGCCCACTCCGCCTGCCGGCCCGCTGCCTCCTCCTCCACAGCAGCCGGCGGCTCGGCCGGTCAGGGTCATACAAGATGATTATCTTGAGGAACATGGAGCCTACGTCGTGTTCACCAGCGTGGCCCACGATAGGCGCAGCAGGCGGCAGCAGCAACAAGAAGTAAACGCAGTAGCGTTAGAGACCTCGGAATTCATGCATTGGTCGGAGAAGCCCATTAGCTGGAGCAGAGCTAACAACCCGGAGGTGATGCCAAACCCCGGCTCTTATGCCTTGGTATTGGATGCCACGTTTGCCACAGAGAGGCGAGCTGCTCGTTTCTCCCGAGTCGTGATAGATGGCGGCCACAACATCAACATTATGTACTAGGATACCATGGAGAAGTTGTCAATCAAGCAGAAACACCTTCAGCCCAGTCAGACTGCTTTCCATGGCATAATTCCTGGCCTTTCCTACTCACCGATCGGCAAGACTCAGATAGATGTCCTCTTCGGGGACAAAACTCATTTCCGCCGAGAGCCAGTCTGGTTTGAGGTGGTGGACCTTGAGAGCCCTTATCATGCGTTGCTTGGCCGGCCTGCTCTGGCCAAGTTCATGGCGGTCCCCCATTATGCTTACCTGAAGATGAAGATGCCGAGCTCCAAGGGAATCCTGACCATAGTCGGGGACTACAAGAAGTCGTCCGCTTGCGCGACAGAAAGCAGCCGGCTAGCCGAGTCCCTCGTGATCGCTACTAAAAAATGGTTCCTTGACCCGGTTGTGGCAATGGCAGGCAAGCAGCCGGAAATGTCACCCGACCCCAAGGAGTCAGAAGCCGAGGGCTCATTCAAGCCGGCCAAAGAAACAAAGAAGATACCCTTGGACCCGAAGCACCCGGAGAGGTACGCTGTCATAGGTGTGAACCTCGATAGTAAATAGGAAGGCGAGCTCCTTGATTTCCTCCGTGAGAATCGGGACATCTTTGCATGGTCCCCTAAAGACATGCCAGGTGTTCCGACGGATTTCGCCGAGCATAAGCTACACGTCCGATCTGATGCCAAGCCAGTCCGGCAGCCGTTGCGTCGCCTGTCGGAGGAAAAGAGAAGAGTTGTTGGAGAAGAGATAGCCTGGCTTCTAGCAGCCGAGTTCATCATGGAAGTATTGTTTCCAGAATGGTTGGCCAAACCAGTCCTCGTGCTGAAGAAGAACAAGCAGTGGCGCATGTGCATCGATTATACCAGCCTCAACAAAGCATGCCCCAAAGACCCATTTGCTCTGCCAAGAATCGACCAAGTGATTGACTCTACAGCTGGATGCGAGCTATTGAGTTTTTTGGATGCATACTCCGGGTATCACCAGATCAAGCTGGACCCGCCCGACAGGATGAAGACCGCCTTCATCACGCCATTCGGAGCCTTCTGTTACCTGACCATGACGTTTGGCTTAAGAAATATCGGCGCCACTTTTCAGCGTTGCATGCAAAAATGTCTCCTCAAGCAACTTGGCGGAAACGCTCATGTCTATGTGGATGATATGGTGGTGAAGACTGAGAAGCGTGGAACGCTACTGGAAGATCTCAAGGAGACTTTGAAAAACATGCACCGATTTCAGATCAAGCTCAACCCAGAGAAATGCGTCTTTGGGGTGCCAGCCGGCCAGCTTCTTGGTTTTCTGGTCTTAGAGCGCGGCATGGAGTGCAACCCTGTGAAGATCAAGGCCATCGAAAGGATGGAAGTGCCCACCCGACTGCTGGATGTGCAAAAATTTACCGGCTGCTTGGCATCCATCAGCCATTTCATCAGTCGGCTGGCGAGAAGGCTCTTCCCCTTTACCAGCTCATGAAGAAGACCGCTTTTTTCGAGTGGAACGACAAGGCGGATGAAGATTTTCTCGAGCTCAAGAAAATGTTGACCACCCCGCCTGTCTTGGCAGCCCCGACTCCTAAGGAGCCAATGTTCCTCTACATTGCCGCTACCAGCCGGGTGGTTAGCACAGTCATAGTGGTGGAACGAAAAGAACAAGGCAAAGCCCTACCAATCCAGAGTTCGGTGTATTACCTGAGTGAAGTACTGTCCGCCTCCAAGAAGAACTATCCCCACTATTAGAAGATGTGTTATGGCGTGCACTTTGCTGCCAAGAAGCTGGAGCCATACTTCCAAGAGCACCCAATCACTGTGGTCTGCACAGCTCCGCTTGCCGAGATTATTGGAAGTCGAGATGCCTCGGGCTGAGTGGCCAAGTGGGCCATAGATTTGCCCCCTACACCATCTACTACCAGCCTCGCACCGCCATCAAGTCACAAGCACTGGCCGACTTCCTCGTCGACTGGGCCGAGACCCAGTACTTGCCGCCAGCACCAGATTCCACCCATTGGCGGATGCATTTTGATGGTTCAAAAATGCACACCGGTTTGGGAGCTGGCGTCGTCCTCACTTCTCCCAAGGGCGACAAGCTCAGATATGCGCTACAAATTCACTTTTCTGCCTCCAACAATGTTGCTGAATATGAAGCACTCATTCACGGGCTCCAGCTTGCCAAGGAACTCGGCATTCGCCGGATCCTGTGTTATGGAGACTCCGACTTGGTGGTCCAGCAGTCATTAGGCGACTGGGACGCCAATGATGCAAATATGTCCAGCTACCGCTTCCTCGTACATCAACTCAGTGGATACTTCGAAGGGTGCGAGTTCCTCCACGTGCCAAGAAATGACAATGAGCAAGGCGACGCCTTGGCACGAATTGGCTCCACCCGTCAAGCAATACCAACCGGTGTCACCTTGCAATTACTCCTCAAACCATTCATCAAGCCATCACCTGAGTCAGATTCCATCTTTGTGCCGGCTCCTCCCGAAGCAGTCGCATCTGACTTAAGAGCCCGAGCAGCCGGCACGGGAACTTCGACAGGCGGCCCAGGGACTGCAGCATTTGCACCTGACCCTGGGACCTCAGAGCCCGGCCCGGGGACTGCAGCAGTCGGCCCGGGGACTTCATCAATTCACCAAGCGGCGGCTGACTCCAACCCACCGCCTCCTAGATGAGGACATCAATACAATTGTTACACCCACAGCCCCTGCTGCTATACATACTGGACCAATTACTAGAGCTCGTGCACGCCAACTAAATTACCAGGTACTTTCGTTTCTTGGTAATGATTCTAATGTTCATGAGAATATGATGCTGCCTAAATTGGATACATTTGTTTTGCTTACAAATGAAGGGCCTAGCTTGGAGAAGGATGAACATTGGAGCAAGAACAAGCATGGAGATGATGGCATGCGCAAGGGGAACAAGAACGGAGTTACAAGTGATGATTTCAGGACTTTCAAGCCACCATAATGGATGCATGAAGCCTTGGACGAAATATACAAGATGCCACTTCATAAATTTCATCCCGAGGCTATTTTAGGTGCTGCGTCACCTTATTATTGGGCCAGGCCCATGTAATTTAGGCTATTTTTAGAGTCCGTATGTGTGGGGAAACAAGAGATAGGGTTGATTTCGGACCCCTCCACCAAGGGCCACGAAATTCCCCCCTCTTCCTCCATATATACAGCCCTTAGGGCATCGTTTAGACTTTGGGTTTTGTTTAGATTAAAAGTTCGCCATAGCTGCAACTTTGCGTACTTCGTTTGTGTTCAACGACCAGACAAAGGCGTCACAGAACCCCACCTTGATCAATAAAGCTTTCATCTTATATTCGCAATATCCAGATTGCAATCTCAGTTTCTTGCTTGTTCTTGGTTTGCTTGCAGGAAACAGACCCTCATGGTCAGGTTGATCGTGCTCTGGCGTGATCAATAACCTCTCGGAGTTGGTTTAGCGATTGCTAAGGTGCAACGTCATCGCACGTTCGTAGTCAGATCGTCAAAGTCGACTGCCACCAAAGCGATATCCATCATCTTATCGAAAGACGGGACACCTTTGCCTCTATCAAGTGGTATCAGATTTCCAGGTTGCTCGGTGAGATTTTACAGTTTTTCGTAGTTTAGATCGAGTCTGTTCTTCATACCTACAATCCACGAAGAAGCCAAAAAAAATTAGGGTTAGTTCATCATATCCGAACCAATCTGAGCCTTTGCATAATCTTTTTAGGGTTTTGCTTTGTTGAATTTGCGGTTGCATCGTCGTGTCTAGTTGCTGGTGTTAGCGTTAGTCTTTTAGAGTTTCGAGTTCTAGTCATAAGTTGTCACGCCGCCACCGCACCATCATCATCGCCCCTGTCACCTACCACCACCGCTCCGAATCCGTATCCATATACCACCACCAATCCGTATCCATATACCACCACCGATCCATATCCATATATTACCACCGCTGCCATATACCACCACCGCTGCCATATACCACCACCATATATCCACCACCAATCCGAGTTCCTTGCATATTAGGTGTGTTTTCGAGATCCATCTAGTTTCCGATTCGTGTTTCCTTGCCTGAGTAGGTTTCGGGAAAAAAAAGGAGTTTGGAAACCACCCTCCGTTTAGGCCCAAAATTTTTGAAAACGCATTTTTCGAAAAAATTTCTGGCTATCCTATTTTTAGGTGTTTCTGAGTGTTTTGAGACAGGTGCCATTATAGGAAGTTTTTTTTTTGACCCGTTTCCAGTTTTTGGGTCCGGGCAGTCGAAAAAACGAAAAAAGAAATTGGTCGAAAAAATTTCGTGCCCATCCTGTCAGTTTGACCTAGGAAGAGTTTTGAGACACTCGCCATTATAGTGATTTTTCGCAAAAAAAAAGCAGCGCAAAAAAAGAGCGAAAAAAAATTCCAGAGTGTGCTTTTCCCTTGTTTACGTGCAGCGCCGTGATTTTGTTAGTGTTCTAGGCTCGCGTCTCTAGCACGGTCTAGCCTAGGACCAACACAGTACCGTCATTAAGCGTTTATTCAACTTTGCATCTTTGAATTGAATTTTGCTGACCCCTTTTGCTACCATATTATAAGCCTTCCCAGTTCCACATACATCTACGTCGTGCGTTTGACTCTCCCTGGTAATCGCTCTATCCAAGCTTTGAGAGTTTTGACTACAACGGTTGCCGATCACCACCTGTTGCTGGGTAAGAACTGGTAAGAATTTGAGATTTGCTTGACGGGTTTGTGATACACCACCACCACTTCTTAGTAGTCTGTAGGATCATATTCTTGTGTGTTTCTATTTGCTGCTAACCATGGTAGGATCACAAGCCGATGAGACTGATTGGGAGAACCTGACGGACAAACAGCTACATGATAAATTTCAGCAAATGATGAGTGGACAGGTGCAAGATGTGCTAAACAGATTTGACGAGGCCATGGAGAAGATAGATGGCATGGAGAAGACGTTCGAAACAAAGCTTGATAGCATGTTTAATGAATTGCTCGCGCGTTTACCACCACCACCGCCGGCTGCACCTATCGCACCTCTGCAACACCAACAACAACGCATCCTTCCGAATCAGTATGGACGAGCGAAGCGTGTTCCTATTGAGGATGGCCAAACTTCTGGTGCTGCTGTTCCTGTTATTGATGCTTCTTTGGCTCCTGCTACTGCTGCTGCTGGTACCCAGGAGGATGATGAGTATGCGGGCGATAATGAGGATGAGGTTGATCAAAATCAGAACTACGTGCACCCACCAGCACCACCACCAGCAGGTTGACCTCAGGTATATATTCGTAATGGTAGGCCTGCACCACCACCTCAGGTACGAGATGATGTCCATATTCCTAAACTGAAATTGAATATTCCACCATTTGAGGGTAGATATGTTCCTGATATATATCTTACTTGGGAGTTAGAAACTGAACAACGTTTTACATGTTTACAATATCCCGAGGAGAGACGGGTTGCTGCTGCTGTTTGTGCTTTCACTAGTTTTGCATGTGTATGGTGGTCTGAACATTGTAGATTATATCCTATTCCAACTACTTGGGCTGCTTTGAAAACTGCTATGCGTACGCGTTGGGTTCCACCGTATTATCAACGTGAATAGCTTCAAAAATTGCAGCGTTTAAGACAAGGGAAAAATTTTGTAGAAGAATATTATTAGGAATTACAAACTGGCATGATTAGATGTGGTATTGTTGAGGAGAATGAAGCTATGCTTGCACGTTTTCTGGGTGGATTAAATAGAGAGATTCAGACCATTCTAGACTATAAGGAGTATACTAATATCACTCGTTTATTCCATCTTGCTTGTAAAGCTGAACGTGAAGTGCAGGATCGACAAGCATTGGCGCGATCTAACTTTTCTGCAGGCCGACCTTCATCATGGACACCGCGTGCATCTTCTACTTCAACTGCACCAGCACCTCAATCAGGTGCCTCCTCCAGTCGTGATACAAGAAAACAGGCACAACCACTATTATCTGCCAAGAGCGCACCTGCTGGGCCTGCACAGAGTTCTTCTTCTTCCATGGCATCAACAGGGCAAACAAGTGATATTATTTGTCGTAGTTGTAAGGGAGGAGGTCATTATGCGAGAGAATGCAAATCTCCGCGTGTGATGGTTGCTACCGCGGATGGTGGATATGAGTCCGCTAGTGACTATGATGAGGAGACTTTGGCTCTTATTACACGTGAAGAACATGGTGGAGATGATTCTGATCATGAGACGCAATACATGGCTCCTGAAGACGCTGACAGGTATGAATGTTTAGTTTCTCAACGTGTTTTGAGTGTGCAGGTCACACAAGCTGAGGAAAATCAGAGGCACAATTTGTTCCATACCAAGGGAGTTGTGAAGGAACGTTCTGTGCGCGGCATAATAGACGGAGGGAGCTGCAACAACTTGGCTAGCTTGGAGATGGTGGAGAAGCTTTCTCTCACCACAAGACCACATCCACATCCTTACTACATCCAATGGTTCAACAACAGCGGCAAGGTTAAGGTAACACGTACTGTTCGTGTGCATTTTAGTATCTCTACATATGCTGATTATGTTGATTGTGATGTGGTACCTATGCAAGCATGTTCCTTATTACTTGGTAGACCATGGCAATTTGATAAAAACTCCGTACACCATGGTAGAAACAATCACTATACTCTTGTTCATAAGGATAAAAATATTACTTTGCTTCCTATGACACCTGATTCCATTTTGAAAGATGATATTAATAGAGCTAATAAAGCAAAACAGGAGAAGAATAAGAGTGAGAATCAGATTGTGGCAAAAGAATTTGAGCAACAAATGAAGCCTAATAATAAACCATCTAGTGTTGCTTCTGAAATTAAATTGAAAAGTGCATGTTTATTTGCCACCAAATCTGATATTGATGAGCTAGATTTCAGCAAATCTGTTTGCTATGCTTTTGTGTGCAAAGAGGCATTATTTTCATTTGAGGATGTGCCTTCCGCTTTGCCTCCTGCTGTCACTAACATTTTGCAGGAGTTCGCTGACGTCTTTCCACAAGACGTGCCACCGGGATTACCGCCTATTCGATGGATTGAGCATCAGATTGACTTAATTCCCGGTGCTTCACTGCCAAACCGTGCACCATACCGTACCAATCCAGAGGAGATGAAGGAGATTATGCGTCAAGTACAAGAGCTTCTCGACAAAGGTTATATACGCGAATCCCTTAGTCCTTGTGCTGTTCCTATTATTCTAGTGCCGAAAAAGGATGGTACATCACGTATGTGTGTTGATTGTAGAGGCATTAATAATATTACTATTCGTTATCGTCATCCTATTCCTAGGCTCGATGATATGCTTGATGAATTGAGGGGCTCTACAATATTCTCCAAAGTTGATTTGCGTAGTGGATACCATCAAATTCGTATGAAATTGGGAGATGAATGGAAAACAGCATTTAAAACTAAGTTTGGATTATATGAGTGGTTAGTCATGCCTTTTGGGTTAACTAATGCACTTAGTACTTTCATGAGATTAATGAACGAAGTTTTACGTGCTTTCATTGGACGATTTGTGGTAGTTTACTTGGCCTTGCTGGATTCTATAGGCGTTTTGTGAGAGATTTCAGCACCATTGTTGCACCTCTCAATGAGCTTACAAAGAAAGATGTGCCTTTTCTTTGGGGTACCGCACAGGAAGAAGCCTTCTCGGTATTGAAAGATAAGTTGACACATGCTCCTTTACTCCAACTTCCTGATTTTAATAAGACTTTTGAGCTTGAATGTGATGCTAGTGGAATTGGATTAGGCGGTGTGTTATTACAAGATGGCAAACCTGTTGCATACTTTTCTGAAAAATTGAGTGGGCCTAGTCTGAATTATTCTACTTATGATAAAGAATTATATGCTCTTGTTCGGACTTTAGAAACATGGCAACATTATTTATGGCCCAAGAATTTGTTATACATTCTGATCATGAATCTTTGAAACATATTAAAAGTCAAGCTAAACTGAATCGTAGACATGCTAAATGGGTTGAATTCATTGAGACTTTTCCTTATGTCATTAAACACAAGAAGGGAAAAGAAAATGTTATTGCTGATGCATTCTCTCGCCGCTATACTATGCTTTCACAACTTGACTTCAAAATATTTTGTTTGGAGACCATCAAAGATCAATATGTGCATGATGCTGATTTTAAAGATGTAATGCAGAATTGTAAAGAAGGAAGAATGTGGAACAAGTTCGTCGTTAACGATGGATTTGTGTTTCGTGCTAACAAGCTATGCATTCCAGCTAGCTCCGTTCGTCTTTTGTTGTTGCAGGAGGCGCATGGAGGAGGATTAATGGGACACTTTGGCGTGAAGAAGACGGAGGACGTACTTGCTACACATTTCTTTTGGCCAAAGATGAGACAGGATGTTGAGCGTTTTATTGCTCGCTGCACTACATGTCGAAAAGCTAAGTCACGACTCAATCCTCATGGTTTATATATGCCTTTGCCTGTACCTAGTGTTCCTTGGGAGGATATATCTATGGACTTTGTTTTAGGTTTACCTCGAACAAAGAAGGGGAGGGATAGCATATTTGTTGTCGTGGATAGATTCTCGAAAATGGCACACTTTATACCATGTCATAAAAGCGATGATGCTGTTAGTGTTGCTGATTTGTTCTTTCGTGAAATTATTCGCTTGCATGGTGTGCCAAATACTATTGTTTCAGATCGTGATACTAAATTTCTTAGCCACTTTTGGAGATGTTTATGGGCTAAGTTGGGGACTAAACTGCTTTTTAGTACTACTTGTCACCCCCAAACTGATGGACAAACTGAAGTAGTCAATAGAACATTGTCTACTATGCTTAGGGCTGTTTTGAAGAATAATAAGAAAACGTGGGAGGAATGCTTGCCTCATATTGAATTTGCTTATAATCGTTCATTGCATTCTACTACTAAGATGTGCCCTTTTGAAGTTGTGTATGGTTTCCTACCTCGTGCACCTATTGATTTGTTGGCTCTTCCATCTTCGGAGAAGGTTAATTTTGATGCTAAACAACGTGCTGAATTTATTTTAAAAATGCATGAGTTAACTAAGGAAAACATTGAGCGTATGAATGCTAAATATAAACTTGCTGGAGATAAGGGTAGAAAACATGTTGTGTTTGCACCTGGAGATCTTGTTTGGTTACATTTGCGTAAGGATAGATTTCTTGATTTGCGCAAAACAAAGTTAATGCCACGTGCTGATGGTCCCTTTAAGCTGTTCGAGAAAATAAATGATAATGCATATAAACTTGAGCTGCCTGCAGATTTTGGGGTTAGTCCCACTTAACATTGCAGATTTGAAGCCTTATTTGGGTGAGGAAGATGAACTTCCGTCGAGGACGACTCCATTTCAAGAAGGGGAGGATGATGAGGACATCAATACAATTGTTACACCCACAGCCCCTGCTGCTATACATACTGGACCAATTACTAGAGCTCGTGCACGCCAACTAAATTACCAGGTACTTTTGTTTCTTGGTAATGATTCTAATGTTCATGAGAATATGATGCTGCCTAAATTGGATACATTTGTTTTGCTTACAAATGAAGGGCCTAGCTTCGAGAAGGATGAACATTGGAGCAAGAACAAGCATGGAGATGATGGCATGCGCAAGGGGAACAAGAACGTAGTTACAAGTGATGATTTCAGGACTTTGAAGCCACCATAATGGATGCATGAAGCCTTGGACGAAATATACAAGATGCCACTTCATAAATTTCGTCCCGAGGCTATTTTGGGTGCTGTGTCACCTTATTATTGGGCCAGGCCCATGTAATTTCGAAATACATAAGTATATGCTATTTTTAGAGTCTGTATGTGTGGGGAAACAAGAGATAGGGTTGATTTCGGACCCCTCCACCAAGGGCCACGAAATTCCCCCCTCTTCCTCCATATATACAGCCCTTAGGGCATCGTTTAGACTTTGGGTTTTGTTTAGATTAAAAGTTCGCCATAGCTGCAACTTCGCGTACTTCGTTTGTGTTCAACGACCAGACAAGGGCGTCACAGAACCCCACCTTGATCAATAAAGCTTTCATCTTATATTCGCAATATCCAGATTGCAATCTCAGTTTCTTGCTTGTTCTTCGTTTGCTTGCAGGAAATAGACCCTCGTGGTCAGGTTGATCGTGCTCTGGCGTGATCAATAACCTCTCGGAGTTGGTTTAGCGATTGCTAAGGCGCGGCGTCATCGCACGTTCGTAGTCGGATCGTCAAAGTCGACTGCCACCAAAGCGATATCCATCATCTCATCGAAAGATGGGACACCTTTGCCTCTATCATAGCCCGACCACCCTCGTGCAAGTGGCAGTCCTGGCAATCGAAGAAATTGCAGCACCTTTGTAGGCCCACCCCATCCTCAACTTCTTGGTAAACAAAAAACTACTGACTGATGAGATCTTGGCCCGGCAGGTGCAACGCCGGGCAGCAGCATACACAATCGTCAATAGAGAACTTTTGAGGCGCAGCGTCACTAGTGTTTACCAGCGTTGCATGGAGCCGGAGCAAGGCCAAGCAATCCTGAAAGATATCCATCAAGGCGAGTGTGGTCACCACGCGGCTTCAAGGGCACTTGTTGCCAAAGCTTTTCGCCATTGTTTTTTCTGGCTGACTGCTCTAGAAGACGCCAAAGACTTGGTCCAGAAATGCAAAGGGTGCCAGAAGTTCCACTCCAAGCCGCATCAGCCGGCTTCTGCACTCAAGACTATCCCCATTGCCTAGCCCTTTGCTATCTGGGGCCTGGACATGGTGGGACCATGCAAAACAGCATGAGGTGGCATGACTCATCTTCTTGTCGCGATGGACAAGTTCACCAAGTGGATAGAAGCAAAACCGATCAAGAAATTGAATGGTCCGACTGTTGTGACTTTCATCTCCGACATCACCATCCGGTATGGCATACCACACAGCATCATCACCGACAATGGCACAAACTTTGCCAAAGGTGCCTTGGCCCGTTTCTGTGCGACATAGGGCATCCGACTGGACCTAGCGTTCGTTGCTCATCCGCAATCAAACGGCCAGGTGGAGCGAGCAAATGGCCTTATTTTATCCGGCATCAAGCCCCGACTGGTTGAGCCTCTAGAGCGTTCGGCCGGCTGCTGGCTCGACGAGCTGCCAGCCGTCCTCTGGAGTCTGCGCACAACCCCGAACAAATCAACCGGCTTCACCCCTTTCTTCCTCGTCTACGGTGCCAAAGCCGTCATCCCGATGGAGATAGAATTCGACTCCCCTCGAGTCACCATGTACACCGAAGAGGAGGCAGAAGAAGCACGACAAGACGGCATCGATCAGCTGGAAGAGGGCCGGCTGTTGGCACTCAGCCGGTCCACCATCTACCAGCAGTGTCTGCGCCCATACTACAACCGAAAGGTCAAGACAAGACCTCTTCAAGAAGGAGACCTTGTGCTCGGGCTGATCCAGCGAACAACTGGCCAGCACAAGCTCTCGGCACCTTGGGAAGGCCCCTTCATCATCAGCAAGGTGTTAAGCAATGACTCCTACTACCTCATCGACGCTCAGAAGCCTCGAGCATGCAAAACAGACGACTCCGGCAGGGAGGCGAAGCGTCCATGGAATGCGAATCTCCTTCAAAGGTTTTACAGTTAAAAAGCAATATGTATCACGCCGACTTTTGTATTAAATACGAAGACTCTGGGTCCCCCGAGAAGAGCTCAGGGACTACCCTCCTTTATCTATAAGACAAGTATTACACCTATCGTTTGTGTTAGTTTCATTAATCCGTCTGGCGCTGGGCTCGACCAGTCGACCCGGGGACTTGCCGCCTTGTACTATGAAATGCCTCCTGCAGCCGGAGCCTTCTCCTACCAGAAGCCGCAGCTCACAGAGCGACTGTTCGGTTGATAGGAGTTAAGGCAGAAAGGGTGACCACATGAAAATGGCTAAGGACCCAAAGCATAAACATAGTCCAAGCTGGCTTCCCGCCTCGCCGACCGGCTGTCAAAGCAGCTGGCTGGCCGGTTTCTACTTAACTTGCCAAGAAAACTCTAGCCGGCTAAGTACTTGTCTTCCCAAAACTGGCTAAGTACTTGACCCAGCCACAGTCTGCAGAGCGACTGTTCGGCTGGCAAGACGGCAACCAAGGGAAGGCGGCAAAGGAAAAGGCCAAAAGAGCAGAAAGCAAGGAAAGATAAGACTCGGATAAGATATTTACACATCAAAAGGCCCTTGACCGACATCCAACATAGGTTTGAAATACACCCCACGGGTGGAACTGTGCGAAGTTAACAAAGTTTGTTGAGACTAATAAGCAGGAAGAAATAAAAGTAAAATGGCAGCCTAGGAAGCGGCAGGTGGGTTCGGTGGAACGATGGAGTCGATGGCGCAAGCAGGTTGAGCGGTCGGCTGGTCGGTCTCCGCTTGGTCTCCCTCAGTAGCGGCCAGCTCGCTCGGACGTTACTCGTTGCTGGAGGCGTGGTCGAGTTGAGGCTGGCCGTCCGCTCCAACCTCTAGCGCCTCCTCTTTGCCCTCCTCCTCCTTTTCGTCCTCTCACTCGTCTCTGGAGTCGATCACCTCGGCCGAGTCCTCGTCCTCCTCCGGGTTCAGCGCAAACCATTCTGGCGGCGCCTCGGCGCCGTTCTCGGCCAGCTCCGGGATGAAGATGCCGGTGTCGGTGTACTCGGCAATGGCTGCCGCCCGCTTGATGAGTTCGCCCCCACTGCCACCAGCTCCTCCTAGGCTTCCTGTCGAAACATGGTCAACTAGGCTAGATTTAGCCCAGGGTACCATGCCTTGATGAACTCCAAGGCCCGGCGTGCTCCGGCTCGGGCCGAGGAGCCCTTCCACGCCTCAAGGAAGCCAGCCGCCACCTCCAGCGAGTCGGCAGTCCGGCTAGGGGTGCGCGGGCCGGCATGTCGGGCCACAGGGCGGCGATCGCCTGGGCGCCGACATGCTGAAGGCGGCGCAACATGCGATGAGTCAGCCGAAGATGAGCTTGGATGCTGAGAAGTTGCTCGCGAATAGTACGAGGGGCATTGGCGATCTCCTCGCCTTCTGCCCTTCGTCCTTCGCGGTCGGCCTCGATAGCCTGGTTGGCGGCTCCAGAGTGACCTGGGAAGAAGTCTGCCAGGACCAAAAGCAAAGTGTCAGAACAAAAAGAGAAGCCGGCTTGATCAGAGGCCGATAGTTTCAAAGAAGAGTAAAGAAGGCTGCTTACCGTCGACCATGTCCTCGATCTCGCCAAAGTCGGCCGACAACATCGCCTCCTTGTTGGTCCAGGCGGAGCGTTCGATCTCAAACTCAGCAAGAAGACCCGCCTCCTTGTCCTTCGCCTCCTTCTGGGCCCTTTGGAGAAGCTCCGCCTGCTCCGCCAGTCGCGCCACCAGCCAGTCGTGCTCTTCGGCCAGCTTGCCGCAGTCCACCTCCTTGGCATGAAGCACGACGTTGGCTTCGCCTAGTTGCATTTGAAGGGTGGCATTGGCCTCTGCAAGAAGTAGAAAAAGAAGGAGACGACAATAATTAGCAAAGAAAGATGAAGTTGCCAGGAAGATCCGGCCCGACTGCTCAGCAGTCGGCCCAAATCTCGGGGACTACAGCCCGCGGGTGCGCCAGCGCGCCCCCGCAGAGAAAGAAGAAGACTTACTCTGGCTCTCCGACAAGTCAGCGGCACGTTGATCCAACTCCTGGACTCTGGAGTTGAAGGCGCCCGCACGGAGGTTATGATAATCCTGTAGCAGATATATTAGTGCTTGGAGCTCGCTAATTAGAGTTCCGGGCCGGTTGCTCGCCTGCTCAGTAGCCGGCCCGTAAACTCGGGGACTACACCCAATGGGTGCGCTGGCGCGCCCCCACGAAGCAATACAAGAATTAAAAAACAAAGAAGCAAGAAGTATACCCGGACGGCCTCTTGCGAGTCCAGGAACGCCTTGTTTCAGAGCTTGAGAGCATCGGCCTCGGCGCGGAGTTTGGCTTGAACATCCAGAATTGCCTTGTTCAGAGGGCCCATCCAGCCTCCCCGCACCCACCCAGTGGGCGCGGCGCTGGTTGCCTCGGTGTCCAAGATCGAGGAGCTTGCGGTGCCGGCCTCGAGTGGGCGCGGCGCCGAGGCCGCCTTTGCGAGCCGGCGGCGTAAGGGTGTGCGGACCCGGGGAGTCGGGCCCCTCACCATCTCGTTTCCGGCTGGTGGCACCGGCCGGTCGGCCGGCTGCTTGTCTCTCGCCTTCTCAGAAGGAGGTGGCGGGGGCACGATCACATCTGGCATGGCGACGTTGCCGCTGTCCCTTTCCATGATAGGGTGCTCGCCGCCGGCTTCCCCAGTCTGCGCCACGAACTCCGGTGACTGGCGGCGCAGAGTTCAGCCTACTTCTTCAGCACAGTGGCGGCTTCGGCCTTCGCAAGATTCTTCAGGGCGGCGGCTTCTGCCCTGTCTGCTTCCGCCTTCCCCAAGAGGGCGGCTTCCCACTCTTCGCGCGCCTCCTGCGCGTTCCGCTCCGTCGCCTCCCGGAGGTCGGCGGTCGGATTGATCCACCAGGTGGTGGTGGAAGTCTCCGCCGACCCCACGATGGAGGCGGCGGCCAACTTCTCAAGAGAGAGCGGGGCTCCAGATCAAGGGAAACAAGGCAAAGAAACTCAGACAAGATTAGCAAGAAAGGAGAAAGTACGAGAGGAAGGCAGTACTTACACGGAAATCAGTTGCGGCTCATTCACCGACTTGCGGAAGCAATTGGCTTTTGCGGCCACTTCATCCCGCTTGGTCGCCGCGGCCGAGCCCCTGGGATTCTTCGGCCGGCTGCCGAACAGGCTCGGTGCGGCCCTACGCTTATGCGCACCACGTCGAGCTGCCTATGGGGCAGATGAGCTATCGCGGCGCGGATGATTTCCCCCGCGTCATCGCCTGGCCAGTCCTCGAAGCTGGCTTCGAGCCCCGAGCCGCCCACTGCGCCGCCCCCTCCCTCGGTGTTGTCCTCCAAAGCCGCCGCCCCCAAGTCGGGGTCATCCATGTCGCTCTCCGCTCGATCGGGGAGAAATTGATGCTCCGGCCCCGCGGCGCCGACTGCCGGCTGGAGGAGGGCGCTCGGCTCGGAGAGCCGGTTGGTCAGGCTAGACAAACGGAACTCGGCAAAAAGGAGGAAAGAGAGAGGGGGAAAGGAAAATTACCATAGGCGGGGGGTTGGCGCGAGAATACGGCACCTTGCCGAATCGCCACTCTTCCGTGAGCTTGCAGTTCGCGAGGTAGTTCACCATATGAGCTACCTCTACGTGAGGCATTTCTTTGGTGCACAGCCGGCTTGGGTCCCGATGACCGCTCATCTGACAGACCATGTGAGGGCAGCCCTGGAGCGGGAGCACCCGGCGCGCCACGAACGCGGACAGCAAGTCGGGCCCGGTCAGGCCCTCTGACTGTACCAGCACCCGGAGCCATGCGATGGCAGCGGCTCCAGAAGGCGATAGTGTCTTGGCCCGGTACGACCAGTTGGGCCGCCTCTCGGCCGAGTCGGCAATGTAAGCCGGCAGGTTGACCCAGTCACCCTCCGTGAAGATGCTCTTCACGTAGAAGTATGACTGCTGCCACATCTTCACCGACTGGATCAGCATGATGGGAGGAAATGGATTGTCGCCCCCCGGCCTCCGCACCGCGATGAAGGCGCCGCACTGAGCCAGCACCCCCGCGACGACGGTGCCGGGCTTGGTGTAGAGGAACTCCCCCAGAGCTCGATAGTGGGGAGGACGCCGAGGAAGCCTTCGCACAGGGTGAGGAAGGCGGACATCAGCACCACCATGTTCGGGGTGAGGTAGTGCGGCTGGAGGTTGTAGAATTCGAGGAAGGGCCGGAAGAAGCCGCTCGCCGGCAGGCCGAGGCCGCGCAGGCAGTGCTAGAGGAAGACGACCCGCTCGCCCTCCTTCGGAGCCGACGAGATCTCCCCCTCTGGCGTGAGGTGAACCTTCACGTGGTCCTGGCTAGGCAGTCGCCGCGTCTGGCGGAGGAACTCGATGTGGTCTTCATGAATTGTGGAGCCATCCCAGGCTCCGGCGTGCGCCATGGGGACGAGAGGTTAACGGACAAGCTCGGCGAAGATGAGCATCGGCGGGCTCGGGGTGCTGCGGCGAGAAGAAGAAATGAGGGAGAGTGGGGCATAGGGGCGCGCGTGCTTTGCCACTCCCTCTCCTCCTCTTACTTATAGTCTTCGGGCTACGAAGCCGAGGGGGTGGGCGTGGGATCATGGGATTTACTGTGCCACGACCCCATGCTCCCGCCTTTACCGCACGGGTATGGCGCGCAGTAACGCTGCGGGGAAACCCAACCGCCCTGCCTCGGTCGCAGTGGATCCGCTCGTGGCCCGAGGCCCGGTAGTGGCAGGCCCAGCCTGCGGTCGCGTCCCATCACGCGAGTGCACGGGCAGGCCGGCCCGGCTGGCCGGCGCCATGTGGCACGCCCACGATAGGCGGCGGGCAGAGAAGCTTGGCAAGCACGCCACCTCGTTCCCACCAAAGCATTCGAGATCCCAGAAGGACCCGACTGGACCTATCTGACTCCTGCCCGCCGGCTCCCCGGTAGTCGGATGGAGCTTCCTTCAGAGCACCCAGGAAGGAAACTGTTGAGGCTCCCCGGTTGGGCGAACCGTGGTCCCTCACCAACTTCGGGGACTACCATCGAAGTAATGGGCCACGGGTAGCCTAACCCAAGCCCCTGAACCTTCCAAGACAACGGGGCTGGCTGCGCCCCTCAAGACATCAAGTTAGATCTCCGCCTCCTGGCGGCCGGTTGGCTGAGCGACCGACTGGCCAAAGGCGGCCGAGTTCCAGAAGACGACATCACAACAGGCCGACTCCTTGTGAGCGGCCTCCAGAGAGGCCGGCCCCTAGCAGTTGGCTCGTGGCGCCCTCAAAGTCTGCGCCCTCATCAAGGAGACAAGACAGAGCATGGCCGCGGGGTAGCCCATCCCCTCCGAATCCAGGGCCAGGCGTGGCCACAGTGCCTCGTACGAGCGGAGATCTTCGCCCGGCGCGGCACTGTTGCCACTCTGCCCTTAATGTCACTCCTGTCAGGAGAAGTACTGTCCCCACTACCGACTATCCGTACGACCCGAAGATGGTGGGCCCTACCGGTCAGCAAGAGCCCGGAAGACGGCCGGGGACAAACCAGTCGGATCCAAGGGAGGTCGGCTCCCAGCAGCCGGCCTAACCCTTCCTCGGGGGTCTATGCGGCATTAACCAGACCAGATGCAGTGTGGCTACAGTGATCTCCCGTCAGGAGGAAGGACTGTAGCCACGCCTCCCTGACCAAGCACGCGTGATTAGCAACATGGCTATAGTAATCCGTAGCCGGCAAGACCCACGAGCGGCGGAGGCGGCCTGCCGGCTCCGTACCAGACCTGCCGGCGGTGGGCCCCAGCGATCGGCGGAGAAGCCGGCGACCAGAGAGACTGACAGCCGGGCCCTATGCCCGGCCGGATTACCATTGTACCCATGGGGGGTAGGCCTATATAAACCCCCCGGGGCACCCATTCAAAGGGTCCGGACCTATTAGGACTTAGAGTCATACCTAGAGGAGGAGAGAGTGTGCCTGCCTTCTTCCACCTCTAGAAAACAGCTCAAGGAGCACCATTATACCACTTGCGCCATAGTGATCATGCGGAGACCCCGCAGAGCAGGACTAGGGGTGTTATCTCCAAGGAGAGCCTCGAACCTGGGTAAAGTATGTCGGCGTTCGTGTCTACGCCTCATCCCGCTTCCAGGCACCGGCGACGTTCTACTCGCTCCCACCATGATAAGCCATCCATTGCCATATGTCACACCCAACCCCCGACAAATCTAAAAATTGAATGTGACAAAAAAGCAAAGAAAACCCGAAAACTGAAATTATATAGAATATGAAAAGGCTGCATCTCGGAAAGCACAAAATGCCGAATCAATGGCACAAGCCCATGTAGCTAGCGAAAATTAACATGAAAAATAAATATTAAAAAGGCTGAATTAATGGGCTCAAGCCATGTAAAACACTGAATTGGACTGGGCCGATTCTTATCCACGCCAGCTTGCCACACTGGATCCTACGTGGCCTGGGGAGGTTGCTAGTGACAAAAAATTTGGTCGTAGAACCAACAAACTTTTACATATCACAAAGAAGGTCGTTAATTTCCATTAAAGACGGTCAGCTTTTGACCATCTGTTTTTGGTCAAAAATGAAAAATAATGACCATTCAGTGACCAATAGTGATGGTCGCAAGTTGACATATTGCTTGTAGTGATCTCCTGAATATCACGGTTTAATCCTCCCCAAAATCTATCCATAAAATCTTCTTCACTTTCTTCTAAAAATGAGTGCAACAAGGTAGTTTGTAAATCATCATAATATTTTGTTATGGTGTCACTATCTTTAAATGTTGTAGTTTTTTAATCATGCCACGAGTGTAATGAACATCCACGAATGTAGTAGCTATATAATCAGGGTTTAACCGACAGTATCACCCCACCAAACTAATTCATAACCAGTGAATTAACCAACCGGCGACCTTGACTTTTTTACAATCAGCAAAATTATGGGAAGCAAATATATTATTTATGTAGAACTCCCATGCAATATATAAAGCGGGTCTAAAGCGGCCACTAATTGGTGGTATAGAAACATTAACCTGATCATGTCTATTTGGATGTTTGTGCACCTCTCGTGACGGTTGTAGTATTTGCTTAGGTGGTGGCACATCTCCCATGATCGATGAAGCCCAAGAACTAACAACTCCGGAACCTACCATAATTAGTAGAAAGCAAGAAACAAAATCCGAGAATAATGTTCCTATGAACTACTAGGTTGTGTTGGTAAAACGCTCATGGTACAACAAATATCAATGTCTTACAAGTTCTTACCATGCAGCAAGTGGTGACAGCCAACCAGCAGTGTCAAATAACTTCGAAGATTGAGTAAAGCGATTGACAGGGGAACATACGTATACACGGTGTAGAAATATATGGATCTTGGAAGGCTTAAATATATAGTAGCAAAAGATTAGCAATAATCAATTCAGAGATGCAATGTTGAATAAATGCTCAACGACCATAATGTGCAGGTCCTAGGCTAGACCGGACTAGAGACACAAGCCTAGAACACTAATGAGGTCACGGCGTAGCACAACTAGCATCAATAAAGGATACGAAGTAGATATGGACAACAAGATATAAGTGAAGATCACAATGGCAGTAAAGATAATGATGAGAAACAACTGACAAGCAGGATATTGTCGGATTCAGAGCTTTGTAGACTTGAGAAAGGTTCAAACTCTGGGTGTGTGCGAAGGACTCAATGTCCCCAACCTACCGACTCACCACTCTCGCGGTCTAGCTCGATGAATGGGAAAGGAAAGGGACACTACAATTTACCCAGGCTCGGACCACCTTGCGGTTTAATACCCTACTCCTGCTTTGTGGTGGATTAGCCTTGAGGTGGGCTGAGGATGAACTAGTAAAGAGGAAGAACAGCCTCAGGAGGTCTGTTCTTGCGTTGGTGTGAGCTGGTGAGGGCTCGGATGGCTTGGTCGATCTGGATTCCCTTATATGGTGGTGGCTAACCTATATTTATAGTGGCCTTGGTCCTCTTCCCCCAAAATGAAGGCGGGAAGGGATCCCACAATGACCAAGTTTGAAGGGAGACAAATAGTACATCCTATCCTGATGAAAGGTGGTCTTCGCCTGCAAACCTCCTGGTCGTGACGTCGTGGTGGGCTCGGTGATGACCTCTGTCCTGTTGTCCTGGCAGTCTTGGTCTTGTAGCATGGAAATGGAAACATTTGGTTGATTCCTCGGGACTCCGTGCCAGCTCTTGCCTCTTTAGCACCAAAGAGGAAACCTGCTGTACGGCACCCGCCTGGCCTTGGTCATCATGGCTTGGGTCACCATAACCTCAAAAGGTGGGCGCCTGCATAGGAATCTCCGCTCCTCAGGAGCCAACCTAGGGAGGCCAATCCCTCTGGAGGTCTTGGCGTCGTCCGCCTCGCGAGGGTCTTGTGTTGTCGATGCTGAAGGTGGTTCGTACTAGGCCGTTGGTGGAGCCACGCCGTGGGCCGCATTCAGGCAAGTCTGGGTACCGCGGTTCCCAGAACGCCAACAGTAGCCCCCGGGCCCATGGCGCGCTCAGACTTGGCTTCAATACGAAACCAAAGGGAAAGGGCGAAGTGCCGCGGGCCCCAATCGCCTGCGGGCCCAGTCGACACGTGGCGCTTGACGGGACGTGGGCGTCTCCACTTCCCCACGTTGCCTCGACAACCGTCCAGCTTGACAATAGCCTAGTGCAAGCGCGGCTCGACCATCGTTGCCCGCCGCGCTCGTCCTCTGCTCCCCCTTTCTTGCGAGCTTATATATCCTCCTCCAAACTCTGCGCCGGTGCCAATCCACCTCCGCCGACATGGCTCCGAGGTTGAAGAAGAAGGGGAAGGCTTGCGCGCCCACATAATCTCCGCCTGGTTTGGAGCCCGCACTTGGTCGGTCGATGATGATCAATCCGGAGGGACTAGACAAGGTCTGCCCAGCCTTTGCCACTGATTCCAGTGAGTGGAAGGCGATGACGGTCCGGCCTGCCTCCCGGGCCCAGATCGATATGGAGGCCACCGAGATCCCTATCCACCTTCACGCTCTTCTGGCTGGCTTGGTCCCCCCTCTTTCTCTGATTTATTCAACGTCATGCTTTCGCATTACCAGATCCATGCGCTGCATTTGGACCCCAGGCCCATTGTGCTCCTCGCTGCCTTTGCCTTTCTGTGCGAGGCCATCGTGGGTGTCCCCCCATCTGTGGCCTTGTTCTGCCATTTCTTCTCGCTTCATCTGGCCGATGGCAGACAATGCTCGGGATGCGTGTCATTCCAGGCAGTGGCAACGATGACTAACTCGGGAATCAACTTCACGCTCCACCCAGATGTAACGAGGTTCTGAGAGCAGTGGGTGTATGTGGATTCCACCATGCGCAGCCCCCTGCTTCAGCTCGCGTGGGCGCCGGCGGAACGGAGCTCTAGCTGGGGGCATGCGAAGCTCGTCGAACGGCGGCTCGCCCACGTCTGGTCCAGGTTGGCAGAGTTGAAGGAGGCAGGGGTGACATCGCCGATGGTGGTGAGGGAGTTCATCCGGCGGCTCATCGCCCCGCTCCAGCGCCACTCTCGCCCAATGTGGGCCTTCACCAGCCTCAAAGACCGCTTGAGGCTTCAGGTGCCCTCGCCTCCCTCCAAGACGCTGCAGGCGGTGCTCTAGCTCTTGACCGGCGACCTGACGCTTGCCGCGCCCCCGGCAGACAGGCGCCTCTTATACAACTACTCAAATGGGGAGGCCTTCGCGAAGCAGATGCCCTTCTTGGACATGTGGGGGCTGCGCCCAGCGGGCCTTGAGGGGCCTCACGAGAATCCCATCTTGGTGGCTCATGTGCTTTCCAATCCTGCGGCGCGCGCCCCCGATGTGTTTGCAGTGGGGCAAGCGTTGCTGAGTGTTCCTGAGGCGACCGCTTGAGAGCAGGTGCCGTCAGGTGCTCTAGAGGTGACTACCAGGGAGCAGGCGCTGTCGGATTCGGGGTTCCGCAAACCCTTGAGAGGTTCGAACACTGGGGTGCGTGCGAAGAACTCCCTCTTCCCAGTCTGCCTGCTCAACGATTCCACGGCCTAGCTCTACGAACCCAAGGGACAAGAGACACAATAGTTTATCCTGGTTCGGGCCACCTTGCGGTTAATACCCTACTCCAGCTTTGTGGTGGATTGCCTTGAGAGGCTGAGGATGAACTAGTACAGTCGATGAACAACCTCAGGAGGTGAGGTCTTCTTGAACTCGATGAGCTAGTGAGGTGGTGAGGGTGGAAATGGTTCCGACCCCTTCTACGGTGGTGGTTGGGTCCTATATATAGTGGCCTTGGTCCTCTTCCCAAATGTAGGCGGGAAGAGATCCCACAACGGCCAAATTTGAAGGAAGACAACTAGTACAAGCTATCCTGACAAAAGTAGTCTTCGCCTGCAAAAGGCTCTGGTGGTGACGCTGCAGTGGGCTCCGCGATGACCTCCGTCCTGTCATTCTGGCGGTGTACATCTTGTTGCACCAATATGGAAACCTTTGCTTGATTCCTCGGGAGTCCGCGCCTGCGCTTGCCTCCTTGGCACCAAATGGGAAACTGGTACACTGCGCCCGCTGGCGCCGCCTGGCCTTGGTAGTAATGGCTCACATCATGTGAACATCGTGAGGTGCACCTTGCATTGATATCTCCGCTCCTCGGGAGCCAGCCTAGTGAGCCCCCCGCCCAGGGAGGTCCTGGTGTCGTCTGCCTTGCGAGGCTTGTCCCCTCGCGAGGGTCTTGGGTTATTGTTGCTGAAACTGGGCCGTACCGGGCAGTCGATGGAGCCACACCGTGGGCCACAGATAGGCAAGTCTGGGTACTCCCGTTCCCTGGATGCCGACAGTATCCCAAGGGCCCAAGGCGCGCTCGAACATGGCTTCGAGGCGAAGCCAAAGGGCAAGTGCGGAGCGCCGCGGGCACCAACCGCCTGCGGCCTCGGCCGACACATGGTGATCAATGGGACGTGGGCGCCCCACTTCCCCACGCAGCCTTGATATGCGCCGGGCTCAGCGGCCGCCACCTCCGGCTTAGCTCCATCTTCATTGCTTGTAGAGCACTTCCTTGGCTCCTCCGCCTTCTCAGCTCTCCCCTGTTGACATGGCACCGAGATTGGCGCAGAAGAAGAAGGTGAAGAGCCATGCTCCGACCGAATCTCCGCCGGCCTTTGAGCCCGCCCTCGAGTGGTCGATGGTGGTTAATCGGGAGATGTTGGACAAGGTCTCTCCGGCGCTCGCCGCCGATTTCAACAAGTGGAACGCGACGGTGGCTTGGCCTGCTTCCCGCGCCATGGTGGACATGGCGGCCACTGAGATCCCCATTCATCTCCACGCCCTCTTGGCAGGATTGATTGCTCCCTTTTCTGATTTCTTCAACGCCATAATCTCGCATTACCAAGTCCACGCATTGCACCTGGCTCCCCAATCCATCCTTCTCCTTGCCGTCTTCGCCTTCATCTGCGAGGCCATGGTGGGCATTGTTCCCTCCGTGGCCTTGTTCCGCCATTTCTTCTTGCTTCACCTGACCGACGCCCGCCAGTGCTCGGGGTGCGTGACCTTCCAAGTTGTGGCGGTGGTGGCCAGCTCAGGAATCGACTTCGAGCTCTCGCTGATCGTACATGGATTCCGAAAGCGGTGGGTGTCGTGGATGTCGACGTGCTCAACTCCCTGCTCTTGCTTCCTCGGGCGCCGGGTGAACCCAGGTCCGGATGGGGGCACGCAAAGCTCGTCGAACCTCGGCTTGCCCACGCCTGGTGCCGGCTGGCCAGGTTGAAGCAGGTTGGGGTGACAGCACCCATGGTGGTGAAGGAGTTCGTCCAGCGCTGCATTGCTCTGCTCCAACACTATTCTCGACGGATGTGGACCTTCGCCGGCAGCAGGGGCCCAATGAGGCTCCATGTCCCTGCGCTTCCTCCTGAGACTTTGCGCACGGTGCTCGAGCTCCTGACTGGTGACCCTGCACCAGCCATGCTTCCAATGGAGGGCTACCTTCTGTACTGCTACTTGAACATGGAGGTGTTCATGTGCCAGATGCCCCTCTTCGACGAGTGGGGGTTGTGCCCTGCTGAGCCTGAGGGGCCCCTCGAGAACCCTGTCCTTGTGGTCCCCCTGCCTGCCGTCCTGGCAGCGCACGCCCCGGAGGTGGATGCCTCGGAGGTGGACGCTGGGGGGTCAGGCGCTTTCCAATGCTCTCGAGGCAGCTGCTAACGGAGCGCTGCAGCCTGGCGCTCCTCAGATGGCAGCCCTTGATGCATGGGTGATCCGTCTTGGGGGGCCGATCGAAGACTTGGCGCGATCCGAGGCTCCCGAGGTCACCGCCCTTGAAGCTCGGGGAAGCAGTCCTGGAAACCCGATGCAGCCCGGGGCTCTCCAGAGGCTCTGCTGCCCACCCCAGAAGCTGACAGACGTGCTCCGGGCTTCGGCCAGTTGCGCCTGAACTTTGAGGCACTCCGCACGAGAAGGGGGCCTCCCTGCCGCAGTGGTGACGCCTACCGGTCGCTAAAGCAAAGGAAATAGATAGCCATAGACGAGTAAGTACCTCTTCTTTGCAATTTTATGCGTGTTGCACCCTCTCCTGACAATGGCCCTTCAGGATCCCTTCATCTGCGGCAGCAAGATCTCCTGAGGAGTGGCTCCCCCCCATCCTCGGCTTGTCCATGATCTTGAGCTCTCCCCACCAGGCTACCGTGCGGGGTGTAGGGCCTGTCTGAGAGGCAGGCATGCCGACAGGAGGCCTTGATCCTGCGTTCCTGTCATCCCTCCTGCTTGGTGCACCCTGGGGTGCCGAAGGTGTGCCGTGGGCTCCTCCGCTGGTCGTCTCCGGTGAATGGGCGTTCCCAGCCTTGGCTTCGTCTTCATGTAAAAGGGTTAGCCAGCAGTTTCTCTATCATACCCGAAGGAGTTTCAAAGTAAACATTTTCAGTAGGTTCACTAGGTTGAGGAGCAACTCTTTGCTCTACTGGTCGGGGTGAAGATACCCCGAACAAGCCCCTCAAAGGATTATTTTCCATAGTAACAAGTGACAGTAAATTTCAGCACACTATATAAATTTTTCCTTAGCAAAGGCGCTTCACTCCCTGACAATGGCGCCAGAAAAGAGTCTTGATGACCCACAAGTATAGGGGATCTATCATAGTCCTTTCCATAAGTAAGAGTGTCGAACCCAATGAGGAGCAGAAGGAAATGACAAGCGATTTTCAGTAAGGTATTCTCTGCAAGCACTGAAATTATCGGTAATAGATAGTTTTGCGATAAGCTAATTTGTAACGGGTCACAAGTAACAGAAGTAAATAAGGTGCAGCAAGATGGCCCAATCCTTTTTGTAGCAATGGACAAGCCTAGACAAACTCTTATATAAAGGAAAATGCTCCCGAGGACACATGGGAATTATCGTCAAGCTAGTTTTCATCACGCTCATATGATTCACGTTCGTTACTTTGATAATTTGATATGTGGGTGGACCGGTGCTTGGGTACTGCCCTTCCTTGGACAAGAATCCCACTTATGATTAACCCCTCTTGCAAGCATACACAACTACAAAAGAAGTATTAAGGCAAACCTAACCATAGCATGAAACATATGGATCCAAATCAGCCCCTTACGAAGCAACACATAAACTAGGGCTCAAGCTTCTGTCACTCTAGCAACCCATCATCTACTTATTACTTCCCAATGCCTTCCCCTAGGCCCAAACAATGGTGAAGTGTCATGTAGTCGACGTTCATATGACACCACTAAAGGAAAGACAACATACATCTCATCAAAATATTGAATGAATACCAAATTGACATGACTACTTATAGCAAGACTTCTCCCATGTCCCCAGGAACAAACGTAGCTACTCACAAATCATATTCATGTACATAATCATAGGGGTATTAATATGCATATAGGATCTGAACATATGATCTTCCACCAAGTAAATCAACTAGCATCAACTACAAGGAGTAATCAACATTACTAGCAACCCACAGGTACCAATCTGAGGTTTTGGGACAAAGATCGGATACAAGATGAACTAGGGTTTGAGATGAGATGGTTATGGTGAAGATGTTGATGGAGATTGACCCCCTCCCAATGAGAGGATAGATGGTGATGACGATGGTGATGATTTCCCCCTCCCGGAGGGATGTTTCCCCGGCAGAGCAGCTCCGCCGGAGCCCTAGATTGGTTCCGCCAAGGTTCCGCCTCGTGACGGCGGCGCTTCATCCCAAAAGCTTCCTTATGATTTTTTTCCACGGCAAAAGATACCTTATACCAGAAGATGGGCATCAGGGGCCTGCCAGGTGGCCCACGAGGCAGGGGGTGCGCCCAGGGGGGTAGGGCGCACCCCCCACCCTCGTGGATGGTGGGTGGCCCCCCTCTGGTGCTTTCTTCGCCCAATATTTTTTATATATTCCAAAACTGATTTTTGTGGAATTTCAGGACTATTGGAGTTGTGCAGAATAGGTCTCTAATATTTGCTCTTTTTCCAGCCCAGAATTCCAGCTGCCGGCATTCTCCCTCTTCATGTAAACCTTGTAAAATAAGAGAGAAAAGGCATAAGTATTGTGACATAATGTGTAATAACATCCCATAATGCAATAAATATCGATATGAAAGCATGATGCAAAATGGACATATCAACTCCCCCAAGCTTAGACCTCGCTTGTCCTCAAGCGGAAGCCGATATAGAGAAATACGTCCACATGTTTAGAGGTAGAGGTGTCGATAAAATAAAATACGGACATGAGGGCATCATGATTATTCTTAGAATAGCAACATATATATATATAGTCATATGATTTGTTATGCAGAAGTAATAATCTATTCAGAATGTAAAGTATGAATTAGAAACTTGATTGAGAACTAGCAAACTATAATCTTAGTCATTCAAGCAATTGCAATTTATCATAACATCGGAAACAGCCAATAAGAGCTTTTCAGCAAGTCCACATACTCAACTATCATTTAGTTTTCACAATTGCTAACACTCACGCAATACTTACGGGTATGAAGTTTTAATCGAACACAGAGAAAGATAGGGGCTTACAGTTTTGCCTCCCAACCTTTTACCTCAAGGGTAACGTCAACAATAATGCTTTATGAAAACCCACATCCAATTAGATATATATATCAGGATCTTTCCAACACATAGTGCTTGCCAAAGGATAAAGTGTAAAAAGGAAAGGTGAAGATCACCATGAATCTTGTATAAGGTGTAAGACAAAAATAAAAGATAGGCCCTTCGTAGAGGGAAGCAGAGGTTGTCATGTGCTTTTATGGTTGGATGCACAAAATCTTAATGCAAAAGAACGTCACTTTATATTGCCACTTGTGATAGGGAGCTTTATTATGCAGTCTGTCGCTTTTATTTCTTCCATATCACAAGCTCGTATAAAGCTTATTTTCTCCACACTAATAGATCATACATATTTAGAGAGCAATTTTTATTGCTTGCAACAATGACAACTTACTTGAAGGATCTTATTCAATCCATAGGTAGATACGGTGGACTCTCATGGCAAAACTGGGTTTAAGGATATTTTGAAGCACAAGTAGTATATCTACTTGGTGCAAAGAATTTGGCTAGCATAAGGGGGAAAGGCAAGCTCAACATGTTGGATGATCCAAGACAATATAATTTATTTCGAATATAAGAAAACATAACCCATTACGTTGTCTTCCTTGTCCAGCATCAACTTTTTAGCATGTCATATTTTAATGAGTGCTCACAATCATAAAAGATGTCCAAGATAGTATATTTATATGTGAAAACCTCTCTTTCTTTATTACTTACTACTAATTGCAACAATGACCAAAACTATGTTTGTCAACTCTCAACAAATTTTATTCATCATACTCTTTATATGTGAAGTCATTACTCTCGATAAGATCAATATGATCTCTTTATTTGTTTTTACTTTTATTCCCTCAAGATCATAGCAAGATAACCAAGCCCTCGACTCAAGACTAATCTTTATTATATATAGCTCACGGACTCGATTACATAGACAAGGATCAATACAAAACTCAAAGCTAGATCATACTAAACTTTATTCTACTACATCAATATATAACCAAAAGGATCGAACTAAGAAAAATGGTAAAGATAGAAGTGTGATGGTGATACGATACCGGGGCACCTCCCCCAAGCTTGGCAGTTGCCAAGGGGAGTGCCCATACCCATGTATTTATGTCTCTTTCTTCGGAGGTGGTGATGTGATATTCTTGGCGATGATGCCCCTTAGGATATGATTCTCTTCCTCGAGCTTATTGACTTGCTGTTTGAGATCCATTATTTCCCTACTGAGCTTACCTGTGACGGCTAAAGCTCCTTGCACCCATGGATGTTGCATAGCTGCGGGAGAACAAGTAACACTCTTTTTCATATTTTCGTAAGAAAGAAATGTAGCATTGGAAGGGATGACCGAGTTTGGAATTGCTGAGCTCTAAAGTTCCTCCATCGTGAATCTGGCTTGGAGACAAGAGGTAACTTCTTGATCCACCACCATGGTATCTATCCTTTTCAAGTCGGCCTCCATCTCTTCATCCATTGATGGCCCAAAGTGGTCAGCATCACTGTTTGCTCCTGGCCCCGGTGTCGGATGAGACACTCAACTCTCCCTGACTGACTCTTGAGAAGACATCTTGCTCTAAATCTGCCGCAGAAACAACTCAAAACAAAAACAGAGGATTGTGTCGTGGTACGGTGGTCAAAACCCTCGGGATATTATATAATGATTTTTTTGCCGACCAAAAGAAGTATCGTGCAAGAAAACGGAGTCCGGAGGGTACACGAGGTGCCCACGAGGCAGGGGGTCGCGTCCAGGGGGTAGGGCGCACCCTCCACCCTTGTGGACGCCTCGTGTCCTTTGCGGACTACTTCTTATTTATTCCAAAATGAAGAAAAATTGCTATTAGAACTGTTTTGGAGACGGTTTACTTACCGTACCACATACCTATTGCTTTTCGGAGTCTGAAACGTTCTGGATAGTGTCCCTTATGTACTCCTCCGGGGTTACGGTATCAATAACCTTGGTTTCAACATTTATGGGATTACCTGAGATATAATGTTGGATTCTTTGTACGTTCACCACCTTTGGATTTGTTCCTTCGAAGTTGTTGATTTTTATGGCACCGGAACGATAGACCTCCTCGATAACGTAAGGACCTTCCCATTTAGAGAGGAGTTTTCCTGCAAAAAATCTTACATGAGAGTTTTATAACAAAACATAATCACCTACATTAAACTCACGCTTTTGTATCCTCTGGTCATGCCATCTTTTAACTTTTTATTCAAACAGCTTGGCATTCCCGTAGGCCTAGGTTCTCCACTCATCAAGTGAGCTAATGTCAAATAGTCTCTTCTCACCGGCAAGTTTGAAATCATAATTGAGCTCTTTAATGACCCAATATGTCTTATGTTCTAGTTTGAGAGGTATGTGACATGCTTTTCCATAAACCATTTTATAAGGAGACATACCCATAGGATTTTTATATGCAGTTCTATAGGCCCATAATGCATCATCAAGTTTCTTGGACCAATTCTTTCTAGATCTATTAACAGTCTTTTGCAAAATTAATTTAGTCTCCCTATTACTTAGTTCTACTTGACCACTAGACTGTGGGTGGTAAGGATATGCAATTCTATGATTAACATCATACTTAGCAAGCATTTTATGAAAGGCACCATGAATAAAATGTGAACCACCATCAGTCATTAAATATCTAGGGACTCCAAACCTTGGAAAAATAACTTCTTTCAGCATCTTAATAGAGGTGTTATGATCAACACTACTAGTTGGAATAGCTTCTACCCACTTACTAACGTAATCAACAGCAACTAAAATATGTGTATGCCCATTAGAGGAAGGAAACGGTCCCATATAATCAAAGCCTGAAACATCAAATGGTTCAATAACAAGTGAATAGTTCATGGGCATTTCTTGATGTCTACTAATATTACCATTTTTTTGACATTCATCACAAGACAAGACAAACTTACGGGCATCTTTGAAAAGAGTAGGCCAATAAAAACCGGATTGCAATACCTTATGTGCAGTTCCATCTCCAGCGTGGTGTCCTCCATAAGACTCAGACTGACACTTGCGTAGTATCTTTTCATGTTCATGCTCAGGTACAAAGCGTCTAATAACACCATCTACTCCTTCTTTGTAAAGGTGTGGGTCATCCCAGAAGTAATGTCTTAAATCATAGAAAAACATTTTCTTTTGCTGGTATGTGAAACTACGTGGTATAAATTTAGCAACAATATAATTAGCATAATCAGCATACCATGGAGCAGTACGAGAAGCATTTATGACATTTAATTGTTCATCAGGAAAGCTATCATCTATAGGTAGTGGGTCATCAAGAACATTCTCTAACCTAGACAAGCTGTCTACAACGGGGTTCTCGGCTCCCTTTCTATCAATAATATGCAAATCAAATTCTTGTAGCAAGAGAACCCATCTAATAAGTCTAGCTTTAGCATCTTTCTTTTCCATCAGATATTTAATAACAGCATGATCAGTGTGAACAGTTACTTTAGAATCAACAATATAAGGTCTGAACTTATCACAAGCAAATACACCTGCCAAAAATTCCTTTTTAGTAGTAGCATAATTTCTCTGGGCACTGTCTAGAGTTTTACTAGCATATTGGATAACATTTAATTTCTTATCAACTCTTTGTCCTAGAACAACACCTATAGCATAATCACTAGCATCACACATAATTTCAAAGGGTAAATCCAATCAGGTGGTTGAACAATAGGTGCAGAAATCAAGGCTTTCGTAAGTATTTCAAATGCTTCTACAATCATCATCAAAGAAAAAAGGAACATCCTTTTGTAAGAGATTAGTCAGAGGCCTAGAAATTTTTGAGAAGTCTTTAACGAACCTCCTATAAAAACCGGCATGACCGAGGAAACTTCTTATACCTTTAATGTCCTTAGGACACAACATCTTTTCAATAGCATCGACTTTAGCTTTACCAACTTCAATACCTCTTTCGGAAATTTTATGCCCCAAGACAATACCTTCATTAACCATAAAGTGGCACTTCTCCCAATTTAAGACAAGATTAGTTTCTTCACATCTCTGCAAAACTCGATCAAGGTTGCTTAATCAATCATCAAAAAAAGTTCCATATACAGAAAAAGCATCCATTAAAACCTCAACAATCTTTTCACAAAACTCAGAGAATATAGCCGTCATGCATCTTCGAAAGGTAGCAGGTGCATTACATAAACCAAAAGGCATACGTCTATAAGCAAAGGTACCGAAAGGGCAAGTAAAAGTGGTCTTTTCCTGATCCTCTTTCAACATTGGTATTTGAGAGAAACCAGAATAACCATCTAGAAAGCAAAAATGGGTAATCATCCTTTCTAGTAGCTTTATTTAATTTGCAGAAGTCAATTACCATTCTATAACCTGCAACAATTCTTTGTGGGATCAATTCGTCTTTATCATTAGGAACAGCAGTAATACCTCCCTTCTTAGGGACACAATGGATAGGACTGACCCATTGACTATCAGCAAGAAGATAAATTATACCTGCCTCCAGAAGCTTTAGTATTTCATTTCTTACCACTTATTTCATCTTAGGATTTAACCATCGTTGGTGATCAACAACCGGTTTAGCGTGTTTCTCCAATTTTATTTTGTGCTGGCATAGAGTGGGACTAATGCCCTTAAGATCATCAAGAGTATATCCAATAGCAGCGCGTTGCTTCTTCAGAGTTTTCAATAATTTCTCTTCTTCCTGATCTGAAAGGTTAGCACTAATAATAACAGGATATATCTTCTTTTCATCAAGATAAGCATATTTAGGAGTATCAGGTAATGGTTTAAGCTCAAACACGGGATCACCCTTGGGTGGAGGAGGATCCCCTAGAATTTCAACAGGCAAGTTGTGTTTCAAAATAGGTCCCTATTTAAAGAATACTTCAACTATTTCCCTTCTTTCATTCATAAACATATCATTTTCATGGTCTAGCAAATATTGTTCTAAAGGATCACTAGGAGGCACGACAATAGAAGCAAGACCAATAATTTCATCTTTACTAGGCAATTCTTTCTCATGGGCTTGTCTATGAAATTTAGCAAAATTAAAATCATCAGACATATCCCCTAAACCAACAGTAACAATATCCTTTTTGCAGACTATCTTAGCATTTACAATATTCAAGAAGGGTCTTGTCGTGGTTTTGTCACGGAAGATGTCCTAGAGAAAGGACTTCGTCGTGGAGCCATCGCAACAGGTTAGCTTGAAGGGGTTAAAGCGGACTCAGGGACGCAAGAGAGTTTATACTAGTTCGGCCCCTTCGATGAAGGTAGAAGCCTACGTCTAGTTGTGATGGAATTGATGGGGTTTCGATGACTAGGGAGCAAACAAGCTTCGCCTAAGTCTCGAGTTGTTGTCTGTTGTCCTTGAACCGCCACCGGGTCGTCCCCTTATATACACGGGTGACGCCCGTCGGTTCACAGAGTCCCAATACCGGCTCATAGATGTGTCCGGTTTGGACTCTACTTATTCCTAACTTACAATACAAGTTAAATACCAACGCCGGTTTACGGCTATAGGCCTTGAACCGACTATGGGCCTTGAGCCCTCATCTGTGATGAGGACATCAATACCATTGTTACACCCACAACCCCTACTGTTACATATACTGGACCAATTACTAGAGCTCGCGCACGCCAATTAAATTACCAGGTACTTTGGTTTCTTGGTAATGATTCTAATGTTCATGAGATTATGATGCTGCCTAAATTGGATACATTTGTTTTGCTTACAAATGAAGGGCCTAGCTTGGAGAAGGATGAACATTGGAGCAAGAACACACATGGAGTTGATGGCATGCGCAAGGGGATCAAGAACGGAGTTACAAGTGATGATTTCAGGACTTTAAAGCCGCCATAAGGAGTGCATGAAGCCTTGGACGAAATATACAAGATGCCACTTCATAATATTCGTCCATAGGCTATTCTAGGTGCTGCGTCACCTTATTAATGGGCCAGGCCCATGTAATTTCGAAATACTTAAGTATAGGCTATTTTTAGAAGTCCGTATGTGTGGGGAAACAAGAGTTAGGGTTGGTTTCGGACCCCAACCTCAAGGGCCACGAAATTCCCCCCCCCCTCTTCCTCCATATATACAACCCTTAGGGCATCGTTTAGACTTTGGGGTTTTGTTTAGATCAAAAGTTCGCCATAGCTGCAACTTCGCGTACTTCGTTTGTGTCCAACGACCAGACCAAGACGTCACAGAACCCCACCTTGATCAATAAAGCTTTCATCTTATATTCGCAATATCCAGATTGCAATCTCAGTTTCTTGCTTGTTCTTCGTTTGCTCGCAGGAACAGACCCTCGTGGTCAGGTTGATCATGCTCCAGCGTGGTCAATAACCCTCGGAAGTTGGTTTAGCGATTGCTAAGGCGCGACGTCTCGCACGTTCGTAGTCGGATCGTCAAAGTCGACTCCCACAGAAAACGATAGCCACCATCTCATCGAAACATGGGGACCCTCGCCTCTATCAAGTGGTATCAGATTTCCAGGTTGCTCGGTGAGATTTTACAGTTTTTCGTAGATTAGATTGAGTCTGTTCTTGATACCTACAGTCCACGAAAAAGACACAAAATTTTTTTAGGGTTAGTTCATCATATCCGAACCAATTTGAGCCTTTGCATAATCTTTTTATGGTTTTTGCTTTGTTGAATTTGCGGTTGCATCGTCGTGTCAAGTTGCTGGTCTTAGAGTCTAGTCTTTTAGAGTTTCGAGTTCTGGTCATAAGTTGGCATGCCGCCGCCGCACCATCATCATCGCCCATCTACCACTTTTGCTTATCCGCCACCGCTCTGAATCCATATCCATATACCACCACCAATCCGTATCCATATACCACCACCGCTACCATATACCACCGCCGCTGCCATATACCACAACCATATATCCACCACCAATCCGAGTTCTTCTCACATTAGGTTTGTTCTTGAGACCAATCTAAATTCCGATTCGTGTTTCCTTGCCTACGTAGGTCTCGGAGAAAAAAGAGTCTGGAGACCCCCGGGCAGTTTTTAGGCCAAAATTTTCACGGGCAAATTTTTTTCCCTATCCTATTTTTAGGCTTTTCTGAGTCTTTTGAGCCACGTGCCATCATAGTGATTTTTTGTCGCACTTTTTCGTCGTCGCTGCCCTGATTTCCGAAAAAAAGTGAAAAAAAATTTCGTGCCCATCCTATCAGTTTGACGAGGGAAGAGTTTTGAGACACTCGCCATTATAGTGATTTTTCGCAAAAAAAAGAGGAGCGCAAAAAAAGGAGCGCAAAAAAAAGAGTGAAAAAAATAGTTCCAGAGTGTGCTTTTCCCTTATTTACGTGCAGCGCCGTGATTTTGTTAGTGTTCTAGGCTCGCGTCTCTAGCACGGTCTAGCCTAGGACCAGCACAGTACCGTCGTTGAGCGTTTATTCAACTTTGCATCTTTGAATTGATTATTTCTGACCCTTTTTGCTACCATACTATAAGCCTTCCCAACTCCACATACATCTACGTCGTGCGTTTGACTCTCCCTGGCAATCGCTCTATCCAAGCTTTTGAGAGTTTTGACTATAACGGTTGCCGATCACCGCCTGCTGCTGGGTAAGAACTGGTAAGAATTTGAGATTTGCTTGACGGATTTGTGACACCCGCCACCACCACCACTTGTTAGTAGTCTGTAGGATCATATTCTTGTGTGTTTCTATTGCTGCTAACCATGCCAGGATCACAATCCGACGAGACTGACTGGGAGAACTTGACGAACAAGGAGCTTCATGATACGTTTCAGCAAATGATGAGTGTACAGGTGCAAGATGTGATAAACAGATTTGAAGAGGCCATGGAGAAGATAGATGGCATGGAGAAGACGTTTGAAACAAAGCTCGATAACAAGTTTGCTGAATTGCTTTCGCGTTTTCCACCACCACCACCGGCTGCTCCTGCCGCACCTCTGCAACAACAGCAACAACACCGTCTACCTCCACGTCGGGAAACAGCCCTCCACCGAGCGAGCCGTGTCCCTCTTCAGTCGGGCCAAACTGCTGGTGCTGCTGTTGATATTTCTGTGGCTCCTACTGCTGATGTGGAGGAGGATGATTATGTGGGAGATTATGAGGATGAGGTTGATCAAAATCAGAACTACGTGCCACCACCAGCACAACAACCACCAGGTCGTCCACATGCAAATAATGGCAATGGTAGGGCTCACCCTCAGGTACGAGATCATGACCATCTCCCTAAACTAAAATTGAATATTCCACCATTTGAGGGTAGATATGTTCCTGATATATATCTTACTTGGGAGTTAGAAACTGAACAACGATTTACATGTTTACAATATCCCGAGGAGAGACGTGTTCCTGCTGATGTTTGTGCATTCACTAGTTTTGCATGTGTTTGGTGGTCTGAGCATTGTAGATTATTTCCTATTCCGGCTACTTGGGCTGCTTTGAAAACTGCTATGCGTACTCGTTGGGTTCCACCATATTATCAACGTGAATTACTTCAAAAATTGCAGCGTTTAAGACAGGGAAATTTTTTTGTAGAAGAATATTATCAGGAATTACAAACTGGCATGATTAGATGTGGTATTGTTGAGGAGAATGAAGCTATGCTTGCATGTTTTATGGGTGGATTAAATAAAGAGATTCAGACGATTCTAGAGTATAAGGAGTATACTAATATCACTCGTTTATTCCATCTTGCTTGTAAAGCTGAATGTGAAGTGCAGGATCGACAGGCATTGGCGCGGACTAACTTTTCTGCAGGTCGACCTTCATCATGGACACCACGTGCATCATCTACTTCCACACGTTCTACTACACCGGCGCCTCCGTCGGCTGCCACTTCCAACCGTGATACAATAAAGCAGGCACAATCACCACTATCTGCCAAGAGCACACCTTCTGGGCCTGCAAAGAGCTCTTCTTCATCCATGGCATCAACAGGGCAAACACATGATATTATTTGTCGACGTTGCAAGGGTGGAGGTCATTATGCGAGAGAATGCCCATCTAAGCGTGTGATGATTGTTACTGAGGATGGTGGGTATGAGTCTGCTAGTGACTATGATGAGGAGACTTTGGCTCTTATTACACGTGATGAACACGGTGGAGACGATTCTGATCACGAGACGCAATACATGGCTCCTGAAGATGCTGACAGGTATGAATGTTTAGTTGCTCAACGTGTTTTGAGTGTGCAAGTTACACAAGCTGAGCAAAATCAGAGGCATAATTTGTTCCATACAAAGGGAGTTGTGAAGGAACGTTCTGTTCGGGTGATCATAGATGGAGGGAGCTGCAATAACTTGGCTAGCATGGAGATGGTGGAGAAGCTATCTCTCACCACAAGACCACACATCCACATCCTTACTACATCCAATGGTTCAACAACAACGGCAAGGTTAAGGTAACACGTACTGTTCGTGTGCATTTTAGTATCTCTACATATGCTGATTATGTTGATTGTGATGTGGTACCTATGCAAGCATGTTCCTTATTACTTGGTAGACCATGGCAATTTGATAAAAATTCTGTACACCATGCTAGAAACAATCAGTATACTCTTGTTCATAACGATAAAAGTATTACTTTGCTTCCTATGACTCCTGATTCCATTTTGAAAGATGATATTAATAGAGCTAATAAAGCAAAACAGGAGACAAATAAGAGTGAAAATCAGATTGTGGCAAAAGAATTTGAGCACCAAATGAAGTCTAATAATAAACCATCTACTATTGTTTCTGAAATTAAATTGAAAAGTGCATGTTTACTTGCCACCAAATCTGATATTGATGAGCTAGATTTCAGCAAATCTGTTTGCTATGCCTTTGGGTGCAAAGAGGCATTATTTTCATTCGAGGACGTGCCTTCCTCTTTGCCCCCTGCTGTCACAAACATTTTGCAGGAGTTCGCTGACGTCTTTCCACAAGACGTGCCACCGGGATTACCACCTATTCGAGGGATTGAGCATCAAATTGACTTAATTCCCGGTGCTTCGCTACCCAACCGTGCACCATACCGTACCAATCCAGAGGAGACGAAGGAGATTATGCATCAAGTACAAGAACTGCTCGACAAAGGTTATATACGCGAATCCCTTAGCCCTTGTGCTGTTCCTATCATTTTAGTGCCGAAAAAGGATGGTACGTCGCGTATGTGCATTGATTGTAGAGGCATAAATAATATTACTATTCGTTATCGTCATCCTATTCCTAGGCTAGATGATATGCTTGATAATTGAGTGGCTCTACAATATTCTCCAAAGTTGATTTGCGTAGTGGATACCATCAAATTCGTATGAAATTGGGAGATGAATGGAAAACAACATTTAAAACTAAGTTTGGATTATATGAGTGGTTAGTCATGCCTTTTGGGTTAACTAATGCACCTAGTACTTTCATGAGGTTAATGAACGAAGTTTTACGTGCTTTCATTGGACGATTTGTGGTAGTTTACTTTGATGACATATTGATTTATAGCAAATCTTTGGAGGAACATTTGGAACATTTACGTGCTGTTTTTATTGCTCTACGTGATGCACGTTTGTTTGGAAACCTTGGAAAGTGCACCTTTTGCACCGACCGAGTATCTTTTCTTGGCTATGTTGTTACTCCACAGGGAATTGAAGTTGATAAAGCCAAGATTGAAGCTATTGAGAGTTGGCCGCAGCCCAAAACGGTCACACAAGTGAGGAGTTTCCTTGGCCTTGCTGGTTTCTATAGGCGTTTTGTGAGAGATTTTAGCACCATTGTTGCACCTCTCAACGAGCTTACAAAGAAGGATGTGCCTTTTGTTTGGGGTATCGCACAGGAAGAAGCCTTCACGGTATTGAAAGATAAGTTGACACATGCTCCTTTACTCCAACTTCCTAATTTCAATAAGACTTTTGAGCTTGAATGTGATGCTAGTGGAATCGGATTAGGAGGTGTGTTATTACCAGATGGAAAATCTGTTGCATACTTTTCTGAAAAATTGAGTGGGCCTAGTCTGAACTATTCTACTTATGATAAAGAATTATATGCTCTTGTTCGGACCTTAGAAACATGGCAACATTATTTATGGCCCAAGGAATTTGTTATACATTCTGATCATGAATCTTTGAAACACATTAAAAGTCAAGCAAAACTGAACCGTAGACATGCTAAATGGGTTGAATTCATTGAGACTTTCCCTTATGTCATCAAACACAAGAAGGGTAAAGAAAATGTTATTGCTGATGCCTTGTCTCGTCGTTATACTATGCTTTCACAACTTGACTTTAAAATATTTGGTTTGGAGACCATCAAAGATCAATATGTTCATGATGCTGAATTTAAAGATGTATTGCAGAATTGTAAGGAAGGGAGAACTTGGAACAAGTTCGTTCTTAACGATGGATTTGTGTTTCGTGCTAACAAGCTATGCATTCCAGCTAGCTCCGTTCGTCTTTTGTTGTTGCAGGAGGCGCATGGAGGAGGATTAATGGGACACTTTGGCGTCAAGAAGACGGAGGATATACTTGCTACACATTTCTTTTGGCCAAAGATGAGACGGGATGTTGAGCGTTTTGTTACTCGCTGCACTACATGTCAAAGAGCTAAGTCACGACCCATTCCTCATGGTTTATATATGCCTTTGCCTGTACCTAGTGTTCCTTGGGAAGATATATCTATGGACTTTGTTTTAGGTTTACCTCGAACAAAGAAGGGGAGGGATAGCATATTTGTTGTCGTGGATAGGTTCTCGAAAATGGCACACTTTATACCATGTCATAAAAGCGATGATGCTATTAATGTTGTTGATTTGTTCTTTCGTGAAATTATTCGCTTACATGGTGTGCCAAATACTATTGTTTCAGATCGTGATACTAAATTTCTTAGGCACTTTTGGAGATGTTTATGGGCTAAGTTGGGGACTAAGCTGCTTTTTAGTACTACTTGTCACCCCCAAACTGATGGACAAACTGAAGTAGTCAATAGAACATTGTCTACTATGCTTAGGGCTGTTTTGAAGAATAACAAGAAAATGTGGGAAGAATGCTTGCCTCATATTGAATTTGCTTATAATCATTCATTGCATTCTACTACTAAGATGTGCCCTTTTGAAATTGTGTATGGTTTCCTACCTCGTGCACCTATTGATTTGTTGCCTCTTCCATCTTCAGAGAAGGTTGATTTTGATGCTAAAGAACGTTCTGAATTGATTTTAAAAATGCATGAGTTAACTAAGGAAAACATTGAGCGTATGAATGCTAAATATAAACTTGCTGGATATAAGGTAAGCAAACATGCTGTGTTTGCGCCTGGAGATCTTGTTTGGTTACATTTGCGTAAAGATAGATTTCCTAATCTGCGCAAATCAAAGCTAATGCCACGTGCTGATGGTCCTTTTAAGGTGTTAGAGAAAGTAAATGATAATGCATATAAACTTGAGCTACCTGTAGATTTTTGGGTTAGTCCCACTTTTAACATTGCAGATTTGAAGCCTTATTTGGGTGAGGAAGATGCGCTTCCGTCGAGGACGACTTCATTTCAAGAAGGGGAGGATGATGAGGACATCAATACCATTGTTACACCCACAGCCCCTACTATTACATATACTAGACCAATTACTAGAGCTCGCGCACGCCAATTAAATTACCAGGTACTTTCGTTTCTTGGTAATGATTCTAATGTTCATGAGATTATGATGCTGCCTAAATTGGATACATTTGTTTTGCTTACAAATGAAGGGCCTAGCTTGGAGAAGGATGAACATTGGAGCAAGAACACACATGGAGTTGATGGCATGCGCAAGGGGATCAAGAACAGAGTTACAAGTGATGATTTCAGGACTTTAAAGCCGCCATAAGGAGTGCATGAAGCCTTGGACGAAATATACAAGATGCCACTTCATAATATTCGTCCATAGGCTATTCTAGGTGCTGCGTCACCTTATTAATGGGCCAGGCCCATGTAATTTCGAAATACTTAAGTATAGGCTATTTTTAGAAGTCCGTATGTGTGGGGAAACAAGAGTTAGGGTTGGTTTCGGACCCCAACCTCAAGGGCCACGAAATTCGCCCCCTCTTCCTCCATATATACAGCCCTTAGGGCGTCGTTTAGACTTTGGGGTTTTGTTTAGATCAAAAGTTCACCATAGCTGCAACTTCGCGTACTTCATTTGTGTCCAACGACCAGACCAAGACGTCACAGAACCCCACCTTGATCAACAAAGCTTTCATCTTATATTCGCAATATCCAAATTGCAATCTCAGTTTCTTGCTTGTTCTTCGTTTGCTCGCATGAACAGACCCTCGTGGTCAGGTTGATCGTGCTCCGGCGTGGTCAATAACCCTCGGAAGTTGGTTTAGCGATTGCTAAGGCGCGACGTCTCGCACGTTCGTAGTCGGATCGTCAAAGTGGACTCCCACAGAAAACTATAGCCACCATCTCATCGAAACATCGGGACCCTCGCCTCTATTAATCTGCCTTCTTGGGCTTTAACGTATTTAACTACTGACGAAGTTAACCCGGCCCAGATAGGCCAGTTTACGCCCGGTAGTGATATCCCCAACATTAGGCCCCAGATTGATTTGAACATGTGCATGTCAATCCTTTAGCAAAAATCTTCATCTTCAATATCTTCTTGTAGTTTGTTGAACCTCCGTGATGTCATGTTCTCTGGTCGTTGTACACCGGCGTGACGTCAGCTGTTATAAAGGACCTTAATAGGTCTGCGACAATTAATGCGACATCTTCGTTTCCAAACCCACGGTCCCTTGATTTTCGCGCCTGACTCCTGTCCCTTGCCTTATAAATAGGACCGAAGGGTCATTTCTTTTTCCCATCCGTGCCCTTGTGCTTCGTCTTCCTCGCGTCGCCCAGCTTCAGAGCTCCGCCGCCACCGTCAACCTCTGCATCAACCTTGGCCGCTGCATCAACCTGGGCGCACCAGAGCACCGCGGCAACCTTCCACGTCTTTCTCATCTCCAGTAAGTCTTCTGTTCTACACAGATCTGCTCTAGGGCTTCATGTTCTTCTAGTGTTCATCGCCTGTTTCGTGTTCATACGATAACTCCTAGATGCATCTGTGAATCCTTACTCTGTGTAGCGGTAGTTTTTAGCATTCGCCTTCAGTTTCATGCCTCAAGACCATAGATCTATATGTATCTCTGCCCATTGATTCAGTACTGTTCTTTTTTGAACCTTGAATATTTTCCTTATTTTCTGAACTTGCTTCAGATCCGTCGCTGTAGAGAAGTCTTATGAAATCTGTTTCTGTAAACTTACTCATCTGCTTCAATGTTTAGACCAGGCGGTATAACTTTGTAGAAAAAATTGCCAAACCGGTATATACCATTAGTCCCCTTGTTGAACCGCCAGATGTTGTTGCTTCATAAAACTCCGGTTTAGATAGATCTGTCTCCGTTTTAACATTGCACATACCAATGTACCTTAATCAATGCATTTTTGAACTGGGATCATCTACCTTGTAGATTTCATCATGGCCAAGCAAGTATATGAGTGCAACTGGGTTCCTTCTCGCGTCACAGAGGCTCAACCGGATGATTTAGTCCTGATCGGTGCCTTAGGCAGCAAAGATACCATCCATTGGAGGGCTCCTGGCAAAGAATGCCCTCCCACACCTCAAGAAGGAGAGGTCGTTGTTTTCGTAGATCACTTAGCCCGGGGCTTTAAGCCGCCCGGTTCTAAATTTTACCGGGACGTTTTAGCCGATTTTCAACTCCACCCACAAGACACTGGTCCCAACTCTGTTACAAACATGTGTCACTTCCAAGTGCTCTGTCAGGTGTTCTTTCAAGAGGAGCCCACAGTGGAGCTGTTCAGAGACTGTTTCCATCTAAACCGCCGTACTGAGTTTTCTGATGGTTCCAATACGGAATTGGGTGGTGTGGCGATTCAGAAAAGGAAAGAGGTCACATACCCTCATGCCAAGCTGCATAGCCACCCCAAAGAGTGGAATCAAACATGGTTCTATTGCAAAGACACCTCCCCTGCTGGTGAAAATCCTTTGCCTGGCTTTCGTCCGGAGCGGCTTAGCAATACACACCCCTTTCCGCAAAGGTTGACTGCCAAAGAGAGAAGCAAATACGCTCCTCAACTGTCCAAGCTCAGAGCCTTTATGGCCAACGGTTTAACAGGGGTTGATCTCGCTCGCTGTTGGATATCATGGAGCATACTACCCCTTAGTCAGCGCTCCGGTTTGATGTGCGAGTATACTGGCAGTGTTGATGACCCACTGCGACATGCTAACATCCAGCTCACCGACGAAGAAATCACAGAGGCTGTGAACAAGATGCTGAATGAACCGGAACACATCTGTGCTAAAACCGGCCTGCTTCCCTTCTGTGCCACCAACAAACCGCCAGCTGTAAGAGTTTGATTTTTCTTTTTGCTGAACCTGTTATTAATATATCTGGTCATTGTTTAATATCAGTGTCTGTGTAACCAGGGCAATGATCCGTTTGGAGCAAGAAACTGCCGCAGGAGAAACCAGAAAAACCAGACAAACCAGAAAGATCAACCCAGCAAAAGAATAAAGCTGCGAAGAAGACTGCCCATAGGAAAAGAACCACTGCATCCTCTAATCCGGCCCTTGATGATGATGTGGATAATCCGGACCTTGAGGTAGGGCTTGACTCACTTGGCTTATTTTTCATGCATCTTATTGATGGTGATATTTGTCAGGATGATGCCGAAGCCAGCCATGCTGATGCTGCAGAGGTAATTATTCTCTCTTCTGATTCAGAACCTTTGCCTTCACTAAAAATCCGTCAGGCAAACCGGAAAGTTAAATTTTCTCATCCTCTTGCTTACTTGGATCCCAAATTTCTTATGAAGACCCAACAGCACGAAGCTCGCCGCACAACCCGGCACAGCGGCCAGGTAGTTACCTCCACCGGTTTACCGAACAGTCCGGTTCAGAAACACCGTTCAGAGGTCTCTAATTTGCTTGTCAGTGCTTGTCCTAAAGCGGGCTGTTTTCGTCAACCTCTTACTCCATCTGACTCCGATTATCAGGTTACTTCCCACTCATCCTCTGGCAAGCATCGGCTACTCAGCTGCCACCGCTCAAAACGGTGCTTGGGTAAGCCATACTTATCTTAATATGTCTGGTACATCACCTTGGAACATATGATGTATTTGACTTTGTTATTCCTTTCAGGGCCAAGCCTAGGCCGAGCAAAAAAGCTTGCCTGGATAAAGCGGCCGAGGAGGATGCCATCCCTGAACCGGGCAAAACACCAGATCTTGAAGCAGCTATTCCTGAAGACATACCCAATGATCCACTGCAGCGAGATGACGATCTTATTGCTGAAGAGAGGCCTATTGATACCTCAAGTCCTGTCAACCAGCCCACAAGCCCCATCCGGATTGAGAAATCCACCAATCCAACAAAGCCTACTGATAAGCCAACGGCCCCAGTTCAAACCGGTGATGCGAAGGATGATGAGGTGGTCATTACTCGCATTGGTCGCACAGAGCCAGGCAATCCTGTCGCTTTGTCTAAACACACTGCCAAGGAAGAATTTGCTGCCTTTGGCAAAGGCAAGTGGAATGTTGATCTGGCGACTTACACTACTCTGAACGCCCAAGACATCCATTCCGGCTATCTGAACCGGCTGTATACCAGTCGTGACTATGAAGCCGGTCTGGTTAACATGATGAAAGATAAATATGAGGTAACTTCCATATGCTCTTTCCTGCTTGTATGCTTCAATTCTTGCTGACTCTCCTAGCCCCCAAGGGCCGGTTTGTAATCTTCTTTCAAACCGGGACTTACTAATATAAATCTTAATGCCTCGAAATTTGCTGATGTAGCCCCCAAGGGCCGGTTCAACTTAGTGTAGTAAAACCGGGACTTAAGTAATTAATATCTCCGCATCAGAACTTTTTTGAACAAATAGCCATAAGCCCCCAAGTGCCAAGTTGAATACTTGTATTGAGCTTGGGACTTTGTAATCAATTGAGAGATGATGATCAAATAGGCATTAGCCCCCAAGCACCAAGTGCATAACTTGTTATGTGGTTGGTGCTTCAGTTCTTGCACTGCTTGCTGAATCATATAACTGTCTGTATGCAGGCTGAGCTGAAGACAAAAGAGACCCAAATCGCCGATCTCCAAGAAAATCTGAAGTCCCAACAGACTGAAACCTCAAAAGCAAAAGAGGAGTTGATCAGCGCCTTAAGCGTCATGGAACAGCTTAAGAAGGATTCCATGAAGGAGCGGGCGGATTGGGCTACTGAAAAATCCGCTTTAACCAAACAAGCAGAAGACACCGAGGCTGCACTAAAACCGGTGGTGGATGAACTGACCAGCATAAAGCGGCACGTGCATGCCATGACTGCTGCTATCTTTGGTAAGCCGGTTTGATTTTTGAATTGATTCTGCCGTCTTACAGAGCTACCGGTTTGTTAACCCTTGGTGATATTTCAGGGACACGCATTGGTCACTTGGGGTCAGATGTGCAGAAGAAATTGAAAGCCGCCTACACGTTGATCGAACAACTGTACATTGGTGCACAACGGATCATCTGTACTGCATCCCAGAACAAGCCGACGCCCACTTTGATTCAGGACACTCTGATGAAACTGTCGGTGCTTCCTGCCCGGGTTGAAGAGCTGAAGAAATCTGCTGCTCGAACCGGTGCGATCAATGCCTTAATCTGGGCAAAAGCTTGGGTGCCGGATTTTGACCCTATTGAAGCGGCTCAGGGCTATCCCAGCTTGAAGGAAGACGGGTCAGAGTTTAGTGAAGCGGATCTGCGAGCAATAAACCGGGAGGTGCGTTCGCTAGCTTGCCAATTGGCCGGAGAAGCAGACTTGTCTCATTATCAAGCCGAATATGACAATCAAAACAAGCGAGTAGCTACACCAATTCATGAAGCGGAAAATCTTATCCCTCCAATCCGTAAGCATACTTACGCTCCCGATATTGACCCGTCGTTGTTGATCCATGATGAAGCTGTCCTTCAAGCATTAATGGGAATCGACTGGACAACTGTTGATTTCCAGCCGCTGGGTAGAGAAACTGAAGCTGAAGCGACACGGGATGACCCACAACCATCAGGCCGGGCTGGTGACCAAGCTTGACCGGAAGCCGGTTTAAAACTGCTTCTCCCTTGCGAAAAACAATGATCTTATTGTGGGCACTGTGTTGCCTTGTAATAGGCTAGTTGATACTTTTGACACTGATATGCCTTCGTGCATAATTACTGCATCTTGCTCTTCCTTTGGGTGATGAACTTTCCAAAGTACTTTCTGCAACAAAAATCTTAAAGTGCCACCGTGGTTGTACCGTCAGGCGGAATATGATGTCTGCATACATGAAATCAAAACATCCGAAATTTTTAAGTATATGACCAAATTTTGAGATACATAATACGTGCCATCGTTGGACGTGAAGTTGGGTTGGCCAATCTTGAAGCGGAGTTTTATAAACCCACACTGTTGGAGGAGATAGCAGCTCCTGTATATGATGCCGATTTACCATGTAAACCGTGCCGGGTTATAATAAACACCGTGTTACTCCATAATAGGATGTTAACAAAAAAATCAAACCGAGCAAATAGTCTTCGGATTAAAATGGACCGTGTTCCGTCAATTGACAGTTTGAACCGGCTTAAAACTTTGTCGGTTAAAAAAACACAATAAAAAGAAAGAAATATCTTTCAAAGAAAAGTGTGAAGCAAAGGCAATGACAAAACCGTTTGCAAAAAGAGGCTTATTTGAGCTGATCAGATGGCGTTACCATGGTCGAACACGACCAAGCTCCCGATAGGTGTAGCTATGGTTCAAGTCAGCCAGGTCCCCAAATGAAACCGTGGCATTTATGCCGATCAAGTGGCATGGCAATGGTTCGGGTTCGACCAAGCCCCCAAGTGATTCTGTGGCCTTAGGACGATCAAGAGGCATGACTGGTTCAGACGTGACCAAGTCTCCAAGTGATCTGGTGGCTCTCGCCTATCAAGAGGTATTGCATTGGTTCAGACACGACCAAGCCCCCAAGTGATATAACATGATGCTTTTGAAAAGCTAACTCAAGGGGTAAACCGGAGGCCGCTTTAGAACAAATCCGTGTAACCACACATGATGTAAAAGAACGGATACCCCGCTTTAGCTGAGGTTCCGGTTTATTATATTTAATCATAATATATACATCATCGTAATATGTACATAAGTAGAGCCAATGGCTCAGGTATAATAAGGCCGAAGATGAGCTATGTTCCATGGCCTATTGGTCTCCTCCTCTGATGTACGTGCGTCTTTATGCTCTGGAATATCGATCAGATAGTATGACCCGTTGTGTAGATTCTTGCTGACCACGAAAGGCCCCTCCCAAGGTGGGGATAGCTTATGCATATCAGTCTGATCTTGGATGAGCCGAAGCACCAAATCTCCTTCCTGAAAGGTTTTGGTTCTGACTCGGCGACTGTGATAATGACGAAGATCCTGTTGGTAAATCGCCGATCGGGCGGCTGCTATGTCACGTTCTTCATCCAACCGGTCCAAAGCATCTTGCCGTGCTGTCTCGTTGTCCGCTTCAACATAAGCCGTCACACAAGGTGAATCATGACGGATATCACTGGGGAGAACTGCCTCCGCTCCGTAAACCATGAAGAATGGTGTATATCCTGTTGATCTGTTGGGTGTAGTATTGATGCTCCATAACACAGATGGTAACTCTTCTACCCAACAACCCGATGTTCTCTGCAAAGGAACCATAAGCCGGGGCTTGATGTCTCTCAAGATCTCTTGATTAGCCCTTTCTTCTTGACCATTGGACTATGGGTGTGCCACCGATGAAACATCGAGCCGGATGTGCTCCCGTTCGCAGAACTCCTTCATGGCACCTTTGGACAAATTGGTACCATTATCTGTGATGATACTGTGTGGAAAGCCAAACCGGAAAATCACTTTTTTGATGAACTGAACCACCGTGGCCGCATCACACTTGCTAATAGGTTCTGCCTCCACCCACTTTGTAAACTTGTCAACCGCCACCAGGAGGTGGGTCTTCTTATCTTTGGACCTTTTGAAAGGCCCAACCATATCCAGCCCCCAAGTCGCAAATGGCCAAGTAATTGGAATCATCCTCAATTCTTGAGCCGGCACATGAGCACGTCTTGAAAACTTTTGGCAACCATCACATCATCTGACCAGATCCTCCACATCAGCATGAGCAGTTAACCAATAGAAGCCATGGCGAAACGCTTTAGCCACCAGAGATTTTGAACCGGCGTGGTGACCACAATCTCCGTCGTGGATCTCACGCAAAATTTCACGGCCTTCTTCAGGAGACACACAGCGTTGAAACGCCCCTGACACACTGCAATGATGCAACTCGTCGTTGATAATAGTCATGGACTTGGATCACCGGATTATCTGTCGGGCCAGAGTCTCATCCTCTGGTAACTCGCCCCGGTTCTTGTACGCCAGGTAAGGAAGCATCCAATCCGGAATAACATGAAGAGCTGCCACCAATTGAGCCTCCGGATCAGGAATAGCCAAATCCGCTTCACCAGGGATCTTGACCGACGGGTTGTGCAGCACATCCAGAAAAACATTGGGCGGGACCGGTTTGCGCTGAGAGCCCAGCCGGCTTAAAGCGTCCGCCGCTTCATTCTTCCGCCGGTCCACGTGGTCCACCTGATAGCCTTTAAAGTGACCTGCAACAATATCCACCTCACGATGATATGCTGCCATGAGTGGGTCCTTGGAGTCCCAAGTGCCAGATACTTGCTGAGCCACAAGGTCCGAGTCACCGAAGCACTTAACTCGACTTAGATTCATCTCCTTAGCCATCCGGAGACCGTGGAGCAAGGCTTCATACTCAGCTGCATTGTTAGTACAAGGGAACATTAAGCGGAGAACGTAACAAAACTTATCACCTCATGGGGAAGTTAATACGACTCCAGCCCCCGAGCCTTCCAATTGCCTGGATCCGTCAAAATGGATGGTCCAATATGTGTGATCCGGCTTTTCTTCAGGTGCTTGTAGTTCCGTCCAAGCATTGATGAAATCAACAAGTGCTTGAGACTTAACCGCCGTCCGAGGCACATACTTCAATCCGTGCGGCCCAAGCTCTATAGCCCACTTGGCAATCCGGCCAGTCGCTTCCCGGTTCTGGATGATATCCCCCAAAGGAGCAGAACTGACCACCATAATTTGGTGCCCTTGGAAGTATTGTTTAAGCTTCCGGCTTGCCATAAAAACTCCATACACCAGCTTCTGCCAATGCGGATACCTTTGCTTGGACTCAATGAGTACCTCACTGATATAATAGACCGGACGTTGAACCGGATGCTCCTTACCTGCCTCCTTTTGCTCCACCACAATAGCCACGCTGACCGCACGAGCATTAGCAACAACATATAGTTGTAACGGCTCCTTGTCAATAGGAGCGGCGAGCATAGGCGGATTGGCCAATTGCCGCTTCAAGTCCTCAAATGCTTCATCAGCAGCGGAACTCCAGACGAACTGATCCGTCTTCTTCAACATCTGATACAAAGGGATTGCCTTCTCACCAAGACGACTGATAAACCGGCTTAACGCGGCAATCCGGCCTGCCAGGCGTTGAACATCATTGATACACTTCGGTTTAGCCAGGGAGGTGATGACTGTGATCTTCTCCGGATTAGCCTCAATTCCCCTGTTGGACACCAGAAAACCCAATAACTTGCCCGCTGGTACACCAAAGACACACTTGTCCGGATTAAGCATCATCTTGTACGTCCTCAGGTTATCAAAGGTTTCCTTCAAATCATCAACCAGAGTCTCCTTCTCCCTGGACTTAACCACGATATCATCCACGTAAGCATGTACATTACAGCCAATCTACTTGTGAAGACAATTTTGTACACACCGTTGATAAGTTGCCTGGGCACTCTTGAGCCCAAAGGGCATAGACACATAGCAGAAGGCTCCAAAAGGAGTTATGAATGCCGTCTTCTCCTGGTCCTTAACTGCCATTTTGATCTGATGATAGCCAGAATATGCATCCAAAAAACTTAAACGCTCACAACCCGCCGTAGCATCAATAATTTGATCAATACGGGGGAGGGCAAAAGGATCTACTGGACAAGCTTTATTAAGATCTGTGTAATCCACACACATGCGCCAGGTGCCGTTTTTCTTAAGGACCAGCACCGGATTGGCAAGCCACTCAGGGTGAAAAACTTCAACAATAAAGCCAGCTGCTAAGAGCCTGGCTAACTCTTCTCTAATCGCCTTGCGTATTTCTTTGTTAAACCGGCAGAGGAACTGTTTCACCGGTTTGTATTTAGGATCCACATTAAGGGTGTGCTCAGCGAGTTGCCTCGGTACACTAGGCATGTCAGAGGGCTTCCACGCAAAAATGTCCCGATTCTCACGGATGAACTCGATGAGCGCGCTTTCCTATTTTGGATCCAAGTTGGCAGTGATGCTGAACTGCTTGGACGAATCGCTAGGTACGAAGTCAACAAGCTTATTTTCTGCTGCCGATTTGAACTTCAGGGCCGGATCATGCTCCGTAGTTGGCTTCTTTAATGGAGTCATGTCCGCCGGATCAACATTGTCCTTATAATACTTCAGCTCCTCGGTGGCCCAAACCGACTCTGCGTAGGCCGCATCTCCTTCCTCGCACTCCAAAGTGATTTTACGGCTTCCGTGAACCGTTATTGTCCCCTTGTGACCCGGCATCTTGAGCTGCAAATACACATAACAGGGTCGTGCCATAAACTTGGCGTAGGCCGGTCGCCCAAACAGGGCGTGAAATGGACTTTGGATTTTCACCACTTCAAACGTCAATGTCTCTGACCTGGAATCATGATCATCCCCAAAGGCTACTTCCAGAGATATCTTACCAACAGGATATGCTGATTTGCCAGGTACCACACCGTGGAACACCGTATTAGACGGTTTGAGATTTTTATCTGTTAGTCCCATACGAGGGACGGTCTCATAGTACAAGATATTAATGCTGCTCCCTCCATCCATGAGCACTTTGGTGAACTTGTAACCTCCCACCTGAGGCGCCACCACCAGAGCCAACTGACCCGGATTATCAACCTGGGGAGGGTGATCCACTTTGCTCCATATGATTGGCTATTCAGACCAGCGTAGATAACGGGGCACGGCCGGTTCAACAGAGTTGATTGCCCGCCTCTGAACCTTCCGGTCTCGCTTGTCCAAGGTAAAGACATGGTACTGCCCACTATTCAATTGCTTTGGGTTGCTCTGGTAACCTAACTATTGCTGCTGCTGGTTGTAACCACCCTGGTTGTTCTGATTATTTTGACTGTTATGTCCGCCCGGATTACCGTTAAATCCTAAACCGGAATTTCCTCCACCGTAACCCGGCCCGGATCCTGAGCCATCGCCGGAGCCGTGATCATACCGGAAAGCATTAGAATTCTTGAACTCCTGCATAATGAAGCAATCCTTCCAAAGGTGGTTTGCTGGCACCTCCTTCGTCCCATGTCTTGGACAGGGCTGGCTCAGCAGATAATTTAGGCGGTCCGGGTTAGGGTTGGGTGCCCCACTGCAATTTTTCGGTTTACCCTTGCGTCGCTGGCCATTGTCCTGCGCGTTGGTATTAGCCACAAAGTCCATGTTACCATCCGCTTTACGCTTGCCTCCACCACCATTGCCTGCCCAGGGATGCTGCTGACCTTTGGAGTTGCTGTTCCTCTTTCCCTTCCCTGCCTTGTCATCATCAGATTCAGGATCCTTGGTACTATGAGAATCAGCATACTTTACCAAAGCAGCCATGAGGATCCCCATGTCAGTGCAATGGCGCTTCATCCGTCCCAACTTCAGCTTTAGGGGCCCAAACCGGCAGTTGCCTTCTAGGGTTAAGACTGTGGTGTCAGCGTTGATGCGGTCTGATGAATGCAACACTTGTGAGACCTGGCGCACCCAATGAGTCATCGATTCTCCTTCCTCCTGGACACAGGCAGCTAAGTCTACTATCAACATGGGCTGCTTACATGTATCCTTGAAATTATTGATAAACCGGGTTCGTAATTGGGCCCATGAACTGATAGTTGGCCAGCAAGCTTTTTAACCAAGTACGGGCCGTTCCTTCAAGCATCACGGTGAAGTATTTCGCACACGCCGCGTCATCCACATCAAGCATCTCCATGGCCATCTCATAGCTCTCCACCCATGTCTCTGGAGGTTGATCCGCCGTGTAATTTGGTACTTTGCGCGGGCTTTGAAATCCTTGGGCAGGCGCACATTGCGTAAAGCGGGGACAAGGCAAGGCACCCCCAAAGAACTAGAAGTAACACCATGTTCAATCGAGATAGTTGGACGAACCGGCGTGAGCTGCCGAGCCTGATACTGTGCGGCTAACTCGGCCTCCCTGCGCGCTCGGGCCCGGTCCACCACTTCCTGAGCGTTATCAGCACCACCCGCCGGGTTGTTGCCACGGGGTGCTCCACGTCGTTCATTACTTGACACTATCGGTTCCTCCATACGCCTGCTATAGCTCCGGCTTGGGCGAGGGGTTGAGTGGATCCGGTCGCGGTTGTACGAGTATGCTTCCTGTTGGACCAAAGCTGTCCTCAGAAGCTCCTTGTCCCGTTGCGTCTCTACTGCCTACGGCGAGTCACCTTCAATTGGAATGGCCTCCAGCCGTGCAGCAGCGGCAACGAGATTGTCCATCGGGTTGGAGTACTGACCCGGAGGTGTCGAAACAGCCTGAGGTATAACAGTATTTTGACGAGGCGGATCCATTCGACGGGGCTGAACCGGCGCGCCGGCCGTAGGGGCTTCCGCCCGGTTTACCTCCATCGGATTACTGGTTCCTACTCCTGGGGTGTTGAAAAGGTCTCTGGCCTCGAAAACCGAAGGCAAACGAGATCGGTACTTCCTCTTCATGACTTCATGCGACACGTTCTGGTCCAACATGAGCCTGTAGGCTTGTGCGTCTAAAGCGGCCCGCTCTGCGGTCATCCTGGCATCCTCAGCTGCCAGGTCCGCCTTGGCCTAGGTGATCTGTTCCTTCACCTTTGCAATCTCAGCGGTGTGGACTTCCTGATCCGCCGGATTAGCTTCTGCCATAAGCACAACCAATGCATCAAATAGATCTGATAGAACTTGAGCAGGCGGGCGCGCAGAGCTCCCTGCCCCAACAGCTATCGCCGCTGCTGAACCGGAGGTTATTGGCGCAGCGGTCGAAGAATGAAGTGCTGCTTGTGTGCCAGCCATGAATATTCCAACTCGGTTGGGTAGATCAGAGGGGTCCGGAATACTGTCACCATCGGAACAGCCCCCAATCCGGCCGTCTTGTAGCTGATATAGAGATTCGGTTTCTCCGGTTGATGACTCGTCGTCAGAACAAACGACGGTCTCGCCGCGGGATTCCGATCCACCCTCATAACTTCCTTCGTGGATGACTCCCATGAAGGCACGCCTCACGGCCAGTTTAACCTGGGCGGACCGCGCACGCTGAGCCGTTTCGACGAGGTCGGTGCAGATGCCCGGCTCAGGGCCCGGTTCACCGATCTTGCCGATGAAAACGTGTATGCCACCAAAGGGGACCCGGTACCCGTACTCAACTGAGCCGACCTCGGGGCCCCAGCCTGTATCATCGATGTAGAGCTTGCCGTGACGACTCTTAGTCATCTGGCCCATGACGTAGCCCTCGAGTCCTTCAAAGCGGCCCTCCAGGACCTTGAAACCATCGTGCGATGGCCCCACGGTGGGCGCCAACTGTCGTGGTTTTGTCACGGCAGATGTCCTAGAGAAAGGACTTAGTCGTGGAGCCATCGCAACGGGTTAGCTTGAAGGGGTTAAAGCGGACTCAGGGACGCAAGAGAGTTTATACTAGTTCGGCCCCTTCGATGAAGGTAAAAGCCTACGTCTAGTTGTGATGGAATTGATGGGGTTTCGATGACTAGGGAGCAAACAAGCTTTGCCTAAGTCTCGAGTTGTTGTCTGTTGTCCTTGAACCGCCGCCTGGTCGTCCCCTTATATACACGGGTGACGCTCGTCGGTTCATAGAGTCCCAATATCGGCTCATAGATGTGTCCAGTTTGGACTCTACTTATTCCTAACTTACAATACAAGTTAAATACCAATGCCGGTTTACGGCTACAGGCCTTGAACCGACTATGGGCCTTGAGCCCTCATCTGCCTTCTTGGGCTTTAACATACTTAACTACTGACGAAGTTAACCCGGCCTAGATAGGCCGGTTTACGCCCAGTAGTGATATCCCCAACAGGTCTACCAAATATAATGGGACAAAAGTCATCTTGTGGGGAACCAAGAACAAGAAAATCAGTAGGATATTTAACTTTCCCGCACAAGACTTCAACATCTCTAACAATCCCAACTGGTGAAATAGTATCTCTATTGGCAAGCTTATTTGTAACATCAATACCTTCTATCTCAGCAGGTGCAATATCATGCATAATTTCTTCATATAAGAAATGAGGTATTGCACTCTCACTAGCACCCATGTCACATAAGCCATGATAGCAATGATCTCCTATTTTAACATAAACAATAGGCATGCCTACAATAGGTCTATGTTTATTTTTAGTATCGGGTCTAGCAATTCTAGCAGCTTCATTACAGAAGTAAATAACATGCCCATCAATATTATAGACCAAGAGATCTTTAACCATAGCAATACTAGGTTCAACTTTAATTTTCTCAGGGGGTGTAGGTGTTCTAGCATTATTCTTACGAACATAGTTGAAGCTTTAGCATGATCCTTTAATCTAACAGGGAAAGGTGGTTTCTCAATATAAGCGGTAGGAACAATAGGATCAACATTATAAGTGATAGTATTTTCTTCAACTTTAATAGGTTCAACAACTTTTACTTCAATGGGAGGATGATATTTAAACCACTTCTCCTTAGGGAGATCAACATGAGTAGCAAACGATTCACAGAAAGAAGCTACTATCTCAGAGTCAAGTCCATATTTAGTGCTAAATTCACGAAAAGCATCGGTATCCATAAAAGATTTAACACAATCAAACTTAGGTTTTATACCTGACTCCTTACCTTCGTCGTGTTCCCAATCTTCAGAGTTGCGTTTAATTATTTCCAATAAATCCATTCTGAATTCAATAGTCTTCATCATAAAAGAACCAGTACAAGAAGTATCGAGCATGGAGCGACTATTGAGAGAAAGCCGAGCATAAATTTTTTGAATAATAATTTCTCTTGAAAGCTCATGATTGGGGCATGAATATAACATTGACTTAAGCCTCCCCCAAGCTTGAGCAATACTTTCTCATTCGCGAGGCCAAAAATTATATATAATTACGATCAGGATGAACCAGATGCATAGGATAAAACTTCTGATGAAATTCCAATTTCAATCGGTTGTAGTTCCATGATCCAATATCATCACATAGCCTAAACCATGTCAATGCCTTTCCCTTCAAAGAGAAAGGGAAGACCTTATTCTTGATAACATCCTCGGGTATACCTGCAAGCTTAAATAATCCACAAACTTCATCCACATAGATTAGGTGCATATCGGGATGTAATGTTCCATCTCCTGTAAAAGGATTGGCTAGCAGTTTCTCTATCATACACAAAGGGATTTCAAAATAAACATTTTCAATAGGTTTAGTAGATTGACGAGCAACTCTTTGCTCTACTGGTCGGGGTGAAGATACCCCGAACAAGCCCCTCTAAGGATTATATTCCGTAGTAACAAGTGATAGTAAATTTCAGCACACTATATAAATTTTTCCTTACCAAATTCCACCTACCAAAGGCGCTTCACTCCCCAGCAACGACGCTAGAAAAGAGTCTTGATGACCCACAAGTATAGGGGATCTATGGTAGTCCTTTCGATAAGTAAGAGTGTCGAACCCAATGATCAACAGAAGGAAATGACAAGCAGTTTTCAGTAAGGTATTCTCTGCAAGCAATGAAATTATCGGTAACAGATAGTTTTGTGATAAGGTAATTCGTAACAAGTAACAAGTAACAAAAGTAAACATGGTGCAGAAAGGTGGCCCAATCCTTTTTGTAGCAAAGGACAAGCCTGGACAAACTCTTATATAAAGGAAAGCGCTCAGGAGGACACATGGTAATTATCGTCAAGCTAGTTTTCATCATGCTCATATGATTCGCGTCCGTTACTTTCATAATTTGATATGTGGGTGGACCGGTGCTTGGGTACTGTCCTTCCTTGTACAAGCATCCCACTTATGATTAACCCCCTTCACAAGCCTCCGAAACTACGGAAGAATTAAGGTAAACCTAACCATATCACGAAACATATGGATCCTGATAGAGGCTAAGGTGTCCCGATGTTTCGATGAGATGGTGGCTATCGTTTTCTGTGGGAGTCGACCTTGATGATCCGACTACAAACGTGCGAGACGTCGCGCCTTAGCAATCGCTAAACCAACTTCCGAAGGTTATTGACCACGCCGGAGCATGATCAACCTGACCACGAGGCTCTGTTTCCTGCGAGCAAACGAAGAACAAGCAAGAAACTGAGATTGCAATCGGGATATTGCGAATATAAGATGAAAGCTTTATTGATCAAGGTGGGGTTCTGTGACGTCTTGGTCTGGTCGTTGGACACAAACGAAGTACGTGAAGTTGCAGCTATGGCAAACTTTTAATCTAAACAAAACCCGAAGTCTAAACGACGCCCTAAGGGCTGTATATATGGAGGAAGAGGGGGGGAATTTCGTGGCCTTTGAGGGTGGGGTCCGAAACCAACCCTAACTCTTGTTTCCCCACACATACGGACTCTAAAAATAGCCTATACTTAAGTATTTCGAAATTACATGGGCCTGGCCCATTAATATGGTGACGCAGCACCTAGAATAGCCTATGGACGAATATTATGAAGTGGCATCTTGTATATTTCGTCCAAGGCTTCATGCTCTCCTTATGGCGGCTTCAAAGTCCTGAAATCATCACTTGTAACTCCGTTCTTGATCCCCTTGCGCATGCCATCAACTCCATGCGTGTTCTTGCTCCAATGTTCATCCTTCTCCAAGCTAGGCCCTTCATTTGTAAGCAAAACAAATGTATCCAATTTAGGCAGCATCATAATCTCATGAACATTAGAATCATTACCAAGAAACGAAAGTGCCTGGTAATTTAATTGGCGTGCGCGAGCTCTAGTAATTGGTCCAGTATATGTAACAGTAGGGGCTGTGGGTGTAACAATGGTATTGATGTCCTCATCATCCTCCCCTTCTTGAAATGAAGTCGTCCTCGCCGGAAGCGCATCTTCCTCACCCAAATAAGGCTTCAAATCTGCAATGTTAAAAGTGGGACTAACCCCAAAATCTACAGGTAGCTCAAGTTTATATGCATTATCATTTATATTCTCTAACACCTTAAAAGGACCATCAACACATGGCATTAGCTTTGATTTGCGCAGATTAGGAAATCTATCTTTACGCAAATGTAACCAAACAAGATCTCCAGGCGCAAACACAACATGTTTTCTACCCTTATCTCCAGCAAGTTTATATTTAGCATTCATACGCTCAATGTTTTCCTTAGTTAACTCATGCATTTTTAAAATCAATTCAGAACGTTCTTTAGCATCAAAATTAACCTTCTCTGAAGATGGAAGAGGCAACAAATCAATAGGTGCACGAGGTAGGAAACCATACACAATTTCAAAAGGGCACATCTTAGTAGTAGAATGCAATGAACGATTATAAGCAAATTCAATATGAGGCAAGCATTCTTCCCACATTTTCTTGTTATTCTTCAAAACAGCCCTAAGCATAGTAGACAATGTTCTATTGACTACTTCAGTTTGTCCATCAGTTTGGGGGTGACAAGTAGTACTAAAAAGCAGCTTAGTCCCCAACTTAGCCCATAAACATCTCCAAAAGTGGCTAAGAAATTTAGTATCACGATCTGAAACAATAGTATTTGGCACACCATGTAAGCGAATAATTTCACGAAAGAACAAATCAGCAACATTAACAGCATCATCGCTTTTATGACATGGTATAAAGTGTGCCATTTTCGAGAACCTATCCACGACAACAAATATGCTATCCCTCCCCTTCTTTGTTCGAGGTAAACCTAAAACAAAGTCCATAGATATATCCTCCCAAGGAACACTAGGTACAGGCAAAGGCATATATAAACCATGAGGATTGAGTCGTGACTTAGCTCTTTGACATGTAGTGCAGCGAGCAACAAAACGCTCAACATCCCGCCTCATCTTTGGCCAAAAGAAATGTGTAGCAAGTATATCCTCCGTCTTCTTGACGCCAAAGTGTCCCATTAATCCTCCTCCATGCGCCTCCTGCAACAACAAAAGACGAACGGAGCTAGCTGGAATGCATAGCTTGTTAGCACGAAACACAAATCCATCGTTAAGAACGAACTTTTTCCAAGTTCTCCCTTCCTTACAATTCTGCAATACATCTTTAAATTCAGCATCATGAACATATTGATCTTTGATGGTCTCCAAACCAAATATTTTAAAGTCAAGTTGTGAAAGCATAGTATAACGACGAGACAAGGCATCAGCAATAACATTTTCTTTACCCTTCTTGTGTTTAATGACATAAGGGAAAGTCTCAATGAATTCAACCCATTTAGCATGTCTACGGTTCAGTTTTGCTTGACTTTTAATGTGTTTCAAAGATTCATGATCAGAATGTATAACAAATTCCTTGGGCCATAAATAATGTTGCCATGTTTCTAAGGTCCGAACAAGAGCATATAATTCTTTATCATAAGTAGAATAGTTCAGACTAGGCCCACTCAATTTTTCAGAAAAGTATGCAACAGGTTTTCCATCTTGTAATAACACACCTCCTAATCCGATTCCACTAGCATCACATTCAAGCTCAAAAGTCTTATTGAAATTAGGAAGTTGGAGTAAAGGAGCATGTGTCAACTTATCTTTCAATACCGTGAAGGCTTCTTCCTGTGCGATACCCCAAACAAAAGGCACATCCTTCTTTGTAAGCTCGTTGAGAGGTGCAGCAATGGTGCTGAAATCTCTCACAAAACGCCTATAGAAACCAGCGAGGCCAAGGAAACTCCTCACTTGTGTGACCGTTTTGGGCTGCGGCCAACTCTCAATAGCTTCAATCTTGGCTTTATCAACTTCAATTCCCTGTGGAGTAACAACATAGCCAAGAAAAGATACTCGGTCGATGCAAAAGGTGCACTTTCCAAGGTTTCCAAAAAAACGTGCATCACGTAGAGCAACGAAAACAGCACGTAAATGTTCCAAATGTTCCTCCAAAGATTTGCTATAAATCAATATGTCATCAAAGTAAACTACCACAAATCGTCCAATGAAAGCACGTAAAACTTCGTTCATTAACCTCATGAAAGTACTAGGTGCATTAGTTAACCCAAAAGGCATGACTAACCACTCATATAATCCAAACTTAGTTCTAAATGTTGTTTTCCATTCATCACCCAATTTCATACGAATTTGATGGTATCCAATACGCAAATCAACTTTGGAGAATTTTGTTGACCACTCAATTCATCAAGCATATCATCTAGCCTAGGAATAGGATGACGATAACGAATAGTAATATTATTAATGCCTCTACAATCAACGCACATATGCGACGTACCATCCTTTTTCGGCACTAAAATGATAGGAACAGCACAAGGACTAAGGGATTCGCGTATATAACCTTTGTCGAGCAGTTCTTGTACTTGACGCATAATCTCCTTCGTCTCCTCTGGATTGGTACGGTATGGTGCACGGTTGGGTAGCGAAGCACCGGGAATTAAGTCAATTTGATGCTCAATCCCTCGAATAGGTGGTAATCCCGGTGGCACGTCTTGTGGAAAGACGTCAGCGAACTCCTGCAAAATGTTAGTGACAGCAGGGGGCAAAGAGGAAGGCACGTCCTCGAATGAAAATAATGCCTCTTTGGACACAAAAGCATAGCAAACAGATTTGCTGAAATCTAGCTCATCAATATCAGATTTGGTGGCAAGTAAACATGCACTTTTCAATTTAATTTCAGAAACAACAGTAGATGGTTTATTATTAGGCTTCATTTGGTGCTCAAATTCTTTTGCCACAATCTGATTTTCACTCTTATTTGTCTCCTGTTTTGCTTTATTAGCTCTATTAATATCATCTTTCAAAATGGAATCAGGAGTCATAGGAAGCAAAGTAATATTTTTATCGTTATGAACTAGAGTATACTAATTATTTCTACCATGGTGTACAGATTTTTTATCAAATTGCCATGGTCTACCAAGTAATAAGGAACATGCTTGCATAGGTACCACATCACAATCAACATAATCAACATATGTAGAGATACTAAAATGCACACGAACAGTACGTGTTACCTTAACCTTGCCGCTGTTGTTGAACCATTGGATGTAGTAAGGATGTGGATGTGGTCTTGTGGTGAGAGATAGCTTCTCCACCATCTCCATGCTAGCCAAGTTATTGCAGCTCCCTCCATCTATGATCACGCGAACAGAACGTTCCTTCACAACTCCCTTTGTATGGAACAAATTATGCCTCTGATTTTGCTCAGCTTGTGTAACCTGCACACTCAAAACACGTTGAGCAACTAAACATTCATACCTGTCAGCATCTTCAGGAGCCATGTATTGCGTCTCATGATCAAAACCGTCTCCACCGTGTTCTTCACGTGTAATAAGAGCCAAGGTCTCCTCATCATAGTCACTAGCGGACTCATACCCACCATCCTCAGTAACAATCATCACACGCTTAGATGGGCATTCTCTCGCATAATGACCTCCACCCTTGCAACGTCGACAAATAATATCATGTGTTTGCCCTGTTGATGCCATGGATGAAGAAGAGCTCTTTGCAGGCCCAGAAGGTGTGCTCTTGGCAGATAGTGGTGATTGTGCCTGCTTTATTGTATCACGGTTGGAGGTGGCAGCCGACGGAGGCGCCGGTGTAGCAGAACGTGTGGAAGTAGATGATGCATGTGGTGTCCATGATGAAGGTCGACCTGCAGAAAAGTTAGTCCGCGCCAATGCTTGTCGATCCTGCACTTCATGTTCATCTTTACAAGCAAGATGGAATAAACGAGTGATATTAGTATACTCCTTATACTCTAGAATCGTCTGAATCTCTCTATTTAATCCACCCATAAAATGTGTAAGCATAGCTTCATTCTCCTCAACAATACCACATCTAATCATGCCAGTTTGTAATTCCTGATAATATTCTTCTACATAATTTTTTCCCTGTCTTAAGCGCTGCAATTTTTGAAGTAATTCACGTTGATAATATGGTGGAACCCAACGAGTACGCATAGCAGTTTTCAAAGCAGCCCAAGTAGCCGGAATAGGATATAATCTACAATGCTCAGACCACCAAACACATGCAAAACTAGTGAATGCACAAACAGCAGTAGGAACACATCTCTCCTCGGGATATTGTAAACATGTAAATCGTTGTTCAGTTTCTAACTCCCAAGTAAGATATATATCAGGAACATATCTACCCTCAAATGGTGGAATATTCAATTTTAGTTTAGGGAGATGGTCATGATCTCGTACCTGAGGGTGAGCCCTACCATTGCCATTATTTGCATGTGGACGACCTGGTGGTTGTTATGCTGGTGGTGGCACGTAGTTCTGATTTTGATCAACCTCATCCTCATAATCTCCCACATAATCATCCTCCTCCACATCAACAGTAGGAGCCACAGAAGTATCAACAGCAGCACCAGCAGTTTGGCCCGATTGAAGAGGGACACGGCTCGCTCGGCGGAGGGCTGTTTCCCTATGTGGAGGTAGTCGATGTTGTTGCTGTTGTTGCAGAGGTGCGGCAGGAGCAGCCAGTGGTGGTGGTGGAAAACGCGAAAGCAATTCAGCAAACTTGTTATCGAGCTTTGTTTCAAACGTCTTCTCCATGCCATCTATCTTCTCCATGGCCTCTTCAAATCTGTTTATCACATCGTGCACCTGTACACTCATCATTTGCTGAAATGTATCATGAAGCTCCTTGTTCGTCAAGTTCTCCCAGTCAGTGTCGTCGGCTTGTGATCCTGGCATGGTTAGCAGCAATAGAAACACACAAGAATATGATCCTACAGACTACTAACAAGTGGTGGTGGTGGCGGGTGTCACAAATCCGTCAAGCAAATCTCAAATTCTTACCAGTTCTTACCCAGCAGCAGGCGGTGATCGACAACCGTTGTAGTCAAAACTCTCAAAAGCTTGGATAGAGCGATTGCCAGGGAGAGTCAAACGCACGACGTAGATGTATGTGGAGCAGGGAAGGCTTATAGTATGGTAGCAAAAAGGGTCAACAATAATCAATTCAGAGATGCAAAGTTGAATTTACGCGCAACGACGGTACTGTGCTGGTCCTAGGCTAGACTGATGAGGACATCAATACAATTGTTACACCCACAACCCCTGCTGCTATACATACTGGACCAATTACTAGAGCTCGTGCACGCCAACTAAATTACCAGGTACTTTCGTTTCTTGGTAATGATTCTAATGTTCATGAGAATATGATGCTGCCTAAATTGGATACATTTGTTTTGCTTACAAATGAAGGGCCTAGCTTGGAGAAGGATGAACATTGGAGCAAGAACAAGCATGGAGATGATGGCATGCGCAAGGGAAACAAGAACGGAGTTACAAGTGATGATTTCAGGACTTTGAAGCCACCATAATGGGTGCATGAAGCCTTGGACGAAATATACAAGATGCCACTTCATAAATTTCGTCCCGAGGCTATTTTAGGTGCCGCGTCACCTTATTATTGGGCCAGGCCCATGTAATTTCGAAATACATAAGTATAGGCTATTTTTAGAGTCCGTATGTGTGGGGAAACAAGAGATAGGGTTGATTTCGGACTCCTCCACCAAGGGCCACGAAATTCCCCCCTCTTCCTCCATATATACAGCCCTTAGGGCATCGTTTAGACTTTGGGTTTTGTTTAGATTAAAAGTTCGCCATAGCTGCAACTTCGCGTACTTCGTTTGTGTTCAACGACCAGACAAAGGCGTCACAGAACCCCACCTTGATCAATAAAGCTTTCATCTTATATTCGCAATATCCAGATTGCAATCTTAGTTTCTTGCTTGTTCTTCGTTTGCTCGCAGGAAACAGACCCTCGTGGTCAGGTTGATCGTGCTCCGGCGTGGTCAATAACCTCTCGGAGTTGGTTTAGCGATTGCTAAGGCGCGACGTCCTCGCACGTTCGTAGTCGGATCGTCAAAGTCGATTTCCACCAAAGCGATATCTATCATCTCATCGAAAGACGGGACACCTTTGCCTCTATCAAGTGGTATCAGATTTCCAGGTTGCTCGGTGAGATTTTACAGTTTTTCGTAGTTTAGATCGAGTCTGTTCTTCATACCTACAGTCCACAAAAAAAGCCACAAAAAAAATTAGGGTTAGTTCATCATATCCGAACCAATCTGAGCCTTTGCATAATCTTTTTGGGGTTTTGCTTTGTTGAATTTGCGGTTGCATCGTCGTGTCTAGTTGCTGGTCTTAGAGTCTAGTCTTTTAGAGTTTCGAGTTCTGGTCATAAGTTGTCACGCCGCCGCCGCACCATCATCATCGCCCCTGCCATCTACCACCACCGCTCCGAATCCGTATCCATATACCACCACCAATCCGTGTCCTTATACCACCACCGATCCATATCCATATACTACCACCGCTACCACCACCGCTGCCATATACCACCACCATATATCCACCACCAATCCGAGTTCCTTGCTTATTAGGGTTGTTTTCGAGATCCATCTAGATTCCGATTCGTGTTTCCTTGCCGGAGTAGGTTTCGGAAAAAAAAAGAGTCGGGTAGCCACGCTCCGTTTAGGCCCAAAATTTTTCGAAAACGCATTTTTCGAAAAAATTTCTGGCTATCCTATTTTTAGGTGTTTCTGAGTGTTTTGAGACAGGTGCCATTATAGGAAGTTTTTTTTGACCCGTTTCCAGTTTTTGGGTCCGGGCAGTCGAAAAAAAAAATTGGTCGAAAAATTTCGTGCCCATCCTGTCAGTTTGAGCTAGGAAGAGTTTTGAGACACTCGCCATTATAGTGATTTTTCGCAAAAAAAAAGAGCGCAAAAAAAAAGAGCGCAAAAAAAAAGAGCGAAAAAAAATTCAGATTGTGCTTTTCCCTTGTTTACGTGCCGCGCCGTGATTTTGTTGGTGTTCTAGGCTCGCGTCTCTAGCACAGTCTAGCCTAGGACCAGCACAGTACCGTCGTTGAGCGTTTATTCAACTTTGCATCTCTGAATTGATTATTGCTGACCCTTTTTGCTACCATATTATAAGCCTTCCCAGCTCCACATACATCTACGTCGTGCGTTTGACTCTCCCTGGTAATCGCTCTATCCAAGCTTTGAGAGTTTTTGACTACAACGGTTGCTGATCACCGCCTGCTGCTGGGTAAGAACTGGTAAGAATTTGAGATTTGCTTGACGGATTTGTGACACCCACCACCACCACTTGTTCGTAGTCTGTAGGATCATATTCTTGTGTGTTTCTATTGCTGCTAACCATGCCAGGATCACAAGCCGACGAGATTGACTGGGAGAATTTATCGAACAAGGAGCTTCATGATAAGTTTCAGCAAATGATGACTGAACAGGTGCAAGATGTGCTGAACAATTTTGAAGAGGCCATGGAGAAGATCACTGGCTTTGAGAAGACGTTCGAAACAAATCTCGATAACAAGTTTAATGAATTGCTCGCGCGTCTTCCACCACCACCACCCGCTGCACCTAACGCACCTCTCCAACAACAACAACAACAACGACTACCTCCACGTCGCGAAGCAGACCTCCGCCGAGCAAGCCGTGTTCCTCTTGCGTTTGGCCAAACTGTTGGTGCTGCTGTTGATACTTCTGTGGCTCCTGCTGCTGATGCGGAGGAGGATGATTATGTGGGAGATTATGAGGATGAGGTTGATCAAAATCAACACTACGTGCAGCCACCTGTACCACCACCAGCAGGTCGACCTCAGGTATATATTCGTAATGGTAGGCCTGCACCACCACCTCAGGTACGAGATGATGTCCATATTCCTAAACTGAAATTGAATATTCCACCATTTGAGGGTAGATATGTTCCTGATATATATCTTACTTGGGAGTTAGAAACTGAACAACGATTTACATGTTTACAATATCCTGAGGAGAGACGAGTTGCTGCTGCCGTTTGTGCTTTCACTAGTTTTGCATGTGTATGGTGGTCTGAACATTGTAGATTATATCCTATTCCAACTACTTGGGCTGCTTTGAAAACTGCTATGCGTACGCGTTGGGTTCCACCATATTATCAACGTGAATTGCTTCAAAAATTGCAGCGTTTAAGACAAGGGAAAAATTCTGTAGAAGAATATTATCAGGAATTACAAACTGGCATGATTAGATGTGGTATTGTTGAGGAGAATGAAGCTATGCTTGCACGTTTTCTGGGTGGATTAAATAGAGAGATTCAGACCATTCTAGACTATAAGGAGTATACTAATATCACTCGTTTATTCCATCTTGCTTGTAAAGCTGAACGTGAAGTGCAGGATCGACAAGCATTGGGGCGAACTAACTTTTCTGCAGGCCGACCTTCATCATGGACACCACGTGCATCTTCTACTTCAACTGCACCAGCACCTCCATCCGGTGCCACCTCCATCCGTGATACAAGAAAACAGGCACAACCACCATTATCTGCCAAGAGCGCACCTGCGGGGCCTGCACAGCGTTCTTCTTCTTCCATGGCATCAACAGGGCACACAAGTGATATTATTTGTCGTCGTTGTAAGGGAGGAGGTCATTATGCGAGGGAATGCAAATCTCCGCATGTGATGATTGCTACCGCGGATGGTGGATATGAGTCCGCTAGTGACTATGATGAGGAGACATTGGCTCTTATTACACGTGAAGAACATGGTGGAGATGATTC